>NC_060281.1:76572995-76800117 GCF_021613505.1 Equus quagga
GGCGCTGTCCGCGCGGCCCGGCGCCCTCCCCGCCTCTCAGGGCCGCCGCTGCCTCCCCGGCTGGCGCTGCGGGCCGGCCGCCGCCTCCGCCTTCCCTGTTCCGCCGCCGCCGCCGCCGCCGCCTTGTTTATCTTCAGCCACCGACTCCCCCTCGGCCCCCGCCGGCGCGTGAGGGGAGGCGAGCCCCGGAGCCGCCGCCGCCGCCGCCTCGGAGCCGCCGCCGCCGCGGAGCGCGAACTCGCGAAGGGGGGGGGTGCGGACGAAGCCAGCGGGCGACCCCGGCAGCCGAGCGACGTCCCCTCCTTCCTCTTCCTCCCCCACCCCCCCCTCCTCCCCAGTCAGCCTCGCTTCTCCTCCCTCCCCGGGCTCGCTCGCTCTGACAGCAATGGCGGCCGCCGACCGCGGCTCCGCCCGCCATTGGCTGGTGGCGCGTCACGTGACGGGCGCCGGCCGCGCGGGGGGGGCGGGGGCGGGGGAGGGGCCGGGAGCGGCGGCGGCGGCGGCGGCGGCTCGCGGGCGGCGCTGCTGAGCCGAGCGCGGCCGTCTTCTTGGCCCGAAGAGGGAGGGAGACGGGGAGGGAGAGAAAGAAGTGCGGGCGGCGGCCGGCCGGCCCGGCTGCGCGGCCGTGGACTGCCCTCGTGGGCGCCGCGCCCCGCCCCCTGAGGTGCACGGATCCCGGCGGGGAGCATCCCGGGGACGCCCGCGGCCGAGGGCTCGGCGTCCCCGCGGGTGCCCGACCGCCCAGGCTGGCCGGCCGGGCGGGGGCTCGCCGCGGGCCGGGCCGCAGGTCCAAGCGCTCCCGGGAGTGTCGCGTCGAGGTCGCCCTCCGTCGTCCGCCTTCTGCAGATGGGAAAACTGAAGCACAAAGAGATTAAGGCAAAAAGAGATTAAGTCACTTGTCCGAGGTCGCACAGCTGGGAACTGGAGGGGGCAGGATTCGAACCCCTGCACTCAGGCACAGGAGAGCCAAGCTCTTGCACTAGGCTTTATAAGCCTCGTCCAGGGATATTCTGGGCTGCCACTTAGTGAGCGCTGACTGTGTGCCAGGCACTATGCGCTGAATACAGAAGTGCCTTTTAAGGCCTTATTCCTAGGCGCTGTGTGCAAGCGTTCATTCATTCATTCATTGCGTCAATGTCTCCTGACCCCTTGCCATGTCTCTGAATCTGCTATAACTGCCAGGCTCTGTACTAGGCTGTGTTGGGAGCACACCCTCCCTCTTGGCTACATGCACTCAATAACCCAACATTTCCTGAGAGCATATGGCCTGGGAGTCCAGAGGAGTGCCAGTAACAGGAGGTGCTCTCCCAGCCCTCGAGGCATTTGCTCCTGGTAAAGGTGGGGAGGGGAGAACAACTTCTTCACTAACAAGGACCCAACACGGAAAAGCCAGCTGTTTCAGGTGGTTTGGAGTAAAAGAGAGGAAGAGTAGCAAACGGGGGAAAGATGGAGTGTAATAAAAGGAGAGAAATCTTAGACGTGTGAATTGAGCTTTGGAACTACCACAAGTAACTGCTAAAGAGAAACCCATGAGCAGCATATTACGAAGAGAAACCCATGAGCAGCATATTACGTGAAGTAGTATCATGGCTGATACTATGTTATAATCCACTGATACTGTGTTATAATGAATGTATATACAAAACACCTTATCAACATGCGTGGTGTTACTTGGTCCTGAGCAATCAGTCGGTTCAGATGGTCCATCATGTCCAGGTATATTTACTTCCCAGGAGGCCTTCATCCTACACCCCTGGTCACCAAATTCTCATTCTTCAGCAACTTTAGGCTTAACTTTTTAAAAAGTCTCCCAGAGCAAGCCAAAAGAAAAATGAGGAAAGGATACGGACAGTTCGGAGAATAGGAAAGACATAGTTTTTAAATATGTAAAAAGATGCTCAACTTCGCTCGTTGCTATGGACTGAATGTTTGTGTCCCCTTAAAATTCCTACATTGAAACCCTAACCCCTAGTGTGATGGTATTCAGAGATGGGGCCTTTGGCAGGTAATTAGATGGGGAGGGTGGAGACCTCCTGATGAGATTAGTGCTCTTATAAGAGGAGACATGAGAGAGAATGCTTTCTCTCTCTCCCTCTCCCCCTCGCTCCCTCTCCCTCCCCCATATGGACACATAACCAGCAAGAGGGCACTTACCAGGAACCAAATTAGCCAGCACCTTGATCTTGCACTTCCCAACCTCCAGAACTGTAAGAAAGAAATTTCTGTTGTTCCCCCTAAGCCACCCAGTCTATGGTAATTTGTTATAACAGCCCAAGCAGACTGAGACATTCATTATAAGGAAAACAGAAATTAAAACTATAATAAGTATTGGCAATATTTGAAAAGCTTAGGCAAATGTGGAGGGAAACAGAACTCTTAAAAACTGTCAGTGGGAGTATACATTAGCACTGGGTGTCACTTTGGAGAACGTCAAAATTTATAATGCATGTACACTTTGACCCAGCAATTTTACTTCTAGAAGTTTATCCTTCATAGATACTTGTACAGATGTATAAAGACCCGTAGTGCAAGGACATGAATTATAGTACTGTTTGCAGTGCAAAAACTGGAAGCAACCTACTTGTCCATCAGTTGGGGAGTAGTTAACAATATAATTTAATCCTGTGTAGCCATTAAAAATAATGAGTTAGCAGTATGTGTACTAAAACAAAATAATCTCAAAAATAGCTTATTAATTGAGTATCCCTGGAAGGTTACACGAGACACTAGTAACATCAGTGGCCTCTGGGGATGGGGAGTCAGGGTGGAGAAAAGAATTACTTCTCACTGTGCTGTTCGCATTTTTTCTTTCTTTTTACCAAATATGTATGTTACCTGCTCAATGCACTGTTATAAACAACACAAATCAATCAATAAAACTGAAAATAGAACAATCAATCAAATGGCACCATAAAAGGAAATTAAAAAGCAAATAAACAACACAAGACAAAAGAAAAAAACCTTATCCAAGGAGATTTCCTTGCCTGTCAAGCCAAGGCCCCAGAGTGAAAGAGAAAAGGCTAGAAGCGCAGTGTGCAATTGCCCTGGCAACATGAGAACAGAAGGAGAACCCAGGGGAACCAGGTTCTAGTCTCAGATGTGCCACTGAGCAGCCCTGTTGTCTCAGACAAGCCCTCAACCTCTTTGGGCCTCAGTTTCCTCATGTGTGTAGCAGGCAGCCCGGGTGATCCTTCAAGTCATTTCTAGCAACGAAACTCTGACTGTCGGCACCGTTGAGAGGCCTGATAAAGATCTGCAGAGTTCTTACTCAACAGAGAAAGCAATGGGAGTTGATGGAAAGCCTCAGGAGATAAGATGAAAAGAAAACACAACAAAAACCATCAACTGACTACTGGGAAACAGCAAAACACCAGGCACTCAGACTTCTGAGTCCAGTTCCCTATGTGGGGGGCTCATCAGAAGCATCCTTGTGACTTAGTTTCCCCATTTATGAGAATGCCTGCTGCCCAGGCAGGAAACAGACATTCCACTCTGCACAAGTCTCAGGTCTTATTCAGAGAATGACAGGTTACTTCCCTTTCATGGTTACCAAATGTAATGGCAGAGAGAAAATGGAAGCAAAACTACGGCCAGAGGAGGAACCACTTATTCGAGAGACCACAGGAAACCGCCACAGCTGCAGGGTGGGAGCATTTTGCAGGAGTTAAGACTGTTGCTTCAGAATAAGACGCACCTGGCTTCGGATCCCTGCTCTGTTGTGCACTAGCTGTGCAGCCTTGAGCAGGTCATTTAACCCCTGCGACCCCCATTTCTTCCTGTGCATTGACCGCCCAGGATGATAACACAGAGAAAGTTCTTAGCACAGTGCCTGGCCCCATAGACAGTGATCAATAAATTGTAACAGTCCCAGACACCAGTCCCTCGTCATACAATGGCAAAGGACACCCAGTCACATCATTTGCAGGCTTTTCCCCTTTAACCTAAGCTTTACTGGATTTATTTTATTATAAACAACAAAAGTAACAAAATGTTAGCCAGAGCAGGTCAAACAACATGGGAGTATACCAAGAAAAAGGGAATCCTGTTCTCTCTACCCCGCTGAGATAACCAAAGTCAACAACTTGTGATGAATCCTTACTCTCCTTCCTCCACACTCACGCCAAATAATACAACTTGAAGACACATTTCTAAGGTTGTTTTTTTTTTTTACTTTTTACAAAAATGGGATCATGTCACATATATTGCTTTGCAATCTGCTTTTCTCACTTAACGATTTATCACAAATATACCTCTAACCCTATATATCTAGATCTAGCTCATTCTTTGATTAGTTGCATGATGTCTCCTAGAATCCCTGTGCCATAATTTATCCAATTATTCCCCTATTCCTGAATATTCAGGTGGTTTCCAGGTTTTTTTCCTACTCTAAATAAGAGTGCAGTAAATATCCTTATCCATATATCCTTGGGTACTGACACTTTTATTTCTGTAGAATAAAGACCCCAAAATAGGATTGCTTTTTTATTGTTAATAAATGTGTATTTTTATTGTGAATAAATACAGCCGGAAGACTATCCCCAAAGGTTGTAGCAATTCATACCCCGTCAGGAAACAGGGGAACAGTGTCCACTTCCTCAACCACCTTGCCAGCGTGTGGATGTTGCCAATCTTTTTCAATTTTTGCCAACCTGTTGGTGAAAAACGGTATCATTGTTGTGTGAATTTGCTTTCCCTGAATGCTAGCGAGATCCGTCTTCTCTCAGGTGTCCTGACCATTTGCATTTCCTCTTGTGTTCCTCTTCCCCTCCTCAAGGCAGCGGCTTAGGATGAATGAGACCTAACTGCAATTCCAATGAGACCTGTAAGGGGCCTGGCACAAGGACAAACACTGGTCTTCAGTCACGGTCACCTGGTGTGGACAGATACTTCATTCCATAATTCCTTAAAGAGTTTTCTGGATGATTCCATGCAGCAGGCTTAGCCTCATTCCTTCGCTTTCATAATTCAATTTCTAAGTTGAAGTTTTAAGTTCCCTCTGAGAGAATGGTCTTATACCAATCAAGCTGCACAGCCTTGAGCAATAATAGCTTTGCTCATAACCACCAAGGATTTCCTAATTGTTCCAGCCTCTCCCCTGAGACAGTGCAGAGGGTGCAGTAAAAACAATGGCAGTTGTTGCTGGCTTGGAGCACAGCTTGAGGTCTGGGTAAGGACAAGAACTTCAGAATTGGACAAAACCTGGTCCAAATCCCAGCTCTGCCACTTATCCTCTTGACCACTTGGGCTGTCACTTAACCTCTCTGTGCCTCAGTTTCCTCGTCCCTAAAGCAGGATCATGCTTGTGTGATTTAGAGCTATTGTGAGCATTCAGTGAGTTATTGCACGCTCGGCACTCACCCGCCTGACGCATAGGAGGTGTTCCGTCTATGTCAGCATCTACTATTAAGACCTAGAGTTCCTTTTTATAAAATGTAGGAGACTGAACTCTAAGAAACACCACCGAAGAGAGAATTTAAGCAATGATTTGCGTTGTTAAAAATTCCAATGAGCCTTAAATTAGCTAAATTCAGTGGCATTTTTACGGACACCTTTGCACATGTAAGAAGGACTCTTGCTTCGGGTAACTCTGATTTTAGAATGAATTTAGCAGCCCACAATGAATTGCTTTCAAATAGCCAAAAATAAAGAAGTATGAATGATGTCCCCTGATATTTTTCTTCAACTACACTGCCGCTTGACCAAAGACAGGTGACTCTACTCATCATTTTTCAGCCTCCGCTAAGTTTCCATATGGCAGCCAAGGGCCACAGCAGGTGGTGAAAGGTACCACATGAAACTGACTTCTGTTTCCTCTGGATGGACACGCACCCCCCCCACCCCCCCCCCCCCCCGAAACCTGAACAGCCTCGATGTGCAACAGCCAACTTGGGCTTGAGGGTGAACAAAACCATTTCTAAGAGAACAGCATGTTCACGGGGTGCATTCTCTAAGTCTTCCTCTCCAGGGGTGTGTAAGTGTGAATGCGATGCTCATGAAAGGAATGGCCTGCTCAGGTGGCCCAGAGCCAGGCGGTGCTCTAGAAGAGAGGATGCCAACTTCTCTGGCAATTCTGCCAGCACATCTCGCCCTTTCTGTTCTCCGTGCTCTAGGCTGGACCCGAGCGTCCAGTCGTTTTGTAAGGAAGACAAATGTCTTTTCATCAGTGGCCTAAATCAGAGACATCAGCTGAGGTCTGGCTAGGTGAGAAGGCATCTGATCTGGCCACCCCACCGGTGTGAAACTGCTTTTGAGAACTGACATCCAGGTCCTGGCATGTCAGACAAAGGCCACCATCCGCCAGGGACCATGCCCTGTCCCTCCAAACTGTCTGGCACTTTAAGTCTCAAGCCTGAGAAGACACTTTTCTGCTCCCAAGAACAGGTGTGCTGTCTCTCAGCTGGCTGGTCCCTGCCCCGGGGCCAGATCTTGCTTTCTGCAACAGATCATTTTATTTAAAAGCAACCCTTGAAAGGAGCACAGTCCTCACTCAGGCAACAATTTGGAGGCAATTTAAAAAACACCACGTGTGAAACTTAAGTCATCCGTTTGTCTTCCCTTGGCCCCAGTCATGGGTTCGTTGGGTTTCTCCAGTCTCCTGGGTTACGTGTTCTCAGCAAGGATGAGGCCAGAAACTCATCTCTCCCGCCTGAGTCTCAGTTTTTCCTTTTTAAAATGGGCTGCCAACCTCTCAGGATGCTGGTGAGTTATAATCGATTGGTTTTTTAAATCGCGTACACAATTTCTCCGTTTTCAAATGTGCTGACTGCAACAGTCTGCTGTGGATAGAGACAGAGTACATCTAGAGAGACTCTGTTGCTGCTGTCGGTACAGATCGCTTCCCCAAGGAAATAAATTACATTTCATTCTCTATATATTGTTTACTTTATAGTCTCTTGATCTTACTTTGCTGACTTCTGGTTGTGGATTTTTCGGTAGCTTGGCTCCCACTTAATCACAACAGCTTCTGTAAATGTTAGCGAGTTGTGTTATGGGGATTTGCTACCAGCATTTCACAACAGTTACTGAACATCCAAGCCCCTTCTTCAGTCTACGAAAAATACCTCGGTAAATAGTCCCCTCTCTTAAAAGAATAATAGACCCTTAAAATGATTTTCCAGCAAGCAGACTTTATTTCATGTTAACCATGCAGTAACTCAAAGCACATTTTGCATTGTTCTCTATTTGTGGTTTTATGAAGAGGTCACTGTTTATGCAGCATGTGCACCCCAACAAGCCTGTTCTTTATAATCTCATCAGTCACTTCTCAAAATCTCAACAGAAGAAAGGCTTTCTTCTCCCATCTCCTAGCAGAGCTGTGTGGTGCAACCCTGGAGGGGACCAGACAAGACATCCCCACAACCACATACCCAGTTAAACCCCTGCTTACCATACCATCTTTTCAGAAGGGGCTGCTGTCTGAGTGTACTTATTGAGTTCATTTAATGCCAGGCATCTAATCGTCACAATGATCTTATGAGGTAAGTGCTATCCCAGTCCTCATCTTACAGATGAAACAACTGAGGCCCAGAGAGGTGAAGTGACTTTCCTGAAGTCACACAGCTTGGATGCTCAAGGCAGGATTTGAGCCTCAGCCACTACTGCCTCCTGTACTAAGATGAGGCTAGAGAGCTCCCACATACTTCAGACACCCCCTGCCCCTTGTTCTGAGATTCCTGTCATCTTCATGGGCCAAGTGTTCCTCCCCAGAAATGTTCCATGGGGATTTGGAGCAATACAGCTCAGCCACTTACCAGCCATCTGTTCTTGGATAAGTGGCCTCACCCCTCTGAGCCTCAGTCTTCTCATCCATAATGTGGGTACAATTATACTGGCCTCACAGGGAAGTTGGTGATAATAATAACAAGCAGGGGCATATTTATTGAGCTCTTCCCATGTGCCAGACACAGGGCCTGGTACTTTACACCATGATCTTATTTAATCCTCCCAAACACCCTATGAGGGAGATGCTATTATTATCCCATTTTGCAGATGGAGAAAGTGAGGGATGAAATGGAAATATCCAGAATGTGCCACCACCCAAGCCCGAGCCACTGTCTTTCTGTGGCTTTCACTCCCTCTGTCCCAGCCTCGCTATATTCTCTTTTCTACACAGCGGTCAGAAGAATCCTCTGCAAACCTAGGTCAGACCATACCACACCTCTGCTCTGGACCCTTCCATGGCTCCCATCTCCTTCCAAGTAAAAGCCTAACGCTTCACCCCAGCCTGCAGGGCCCTGTGTGACCTGGCCGTTGCTCTCTTGCCAGTGTTCCCGGTGCACTCTTGCTGCAGGCCCAGGACCTTCCTGTGCCTCTTCTCACACACCCAGCCTCAGGGCCCCCCGGCTCAGAGGTCCCCACATTGGAAAGGTCCTCTCAGACCACTGCACCTTAAACGTTATGCCCCTATCGCTCCGTCTGGCACCACTCACTCTGTTTAATTTTCCCTTAGCATCTAAAATCGCCTGACATATGTTTGTTTTCGTGTATTTTTGCCTGTGTCCCTCTCCCCGTATTAGAATATAAGCCCCATGAGGACAGAGTTGGATTCTTTTTTCCCTGTTTGTTCACTACAGCATCCTCAGTGCCCAGAACATTGTTGGTCTTTAACAAATATTTGTTAAATGAAGGAAGTACAAAATAATATTAAGTAGGAGGTCTTGGCTAGTGCCTGGCACAGAGCAAGTGTCAGTAAACATTGGCTGCTAGCCTCAGAGGCATTAAACCACCCTGGCCACGGGCAGCTCTTCTCCTTGGTAGGAGGATGAGGGCCACGTCAGCTCCAAGCCTCACTCCGCCCCTGTTCAGAAAAATCAGACCCATGGGACCTGGAGGGCCAGTCCCCCGAGTAGCAGCCTAGAGAGGACGGCAGCACTTCCTGTCTTGGAGTGGGGAGAGGACCCCAAGCCAAAGAGGAGGGAGTTTCCCAGGCTTCTCCAGGGGTCTGCAACATCCCACAATGCACCTTCCACAGCATCAGTGGACAATTGCCTTCCAGAGCCAGAATCAGGGTCAATTCATTGAGCCTGCACATCTCAAATGAGTTCTGTGCCTCTCCACAGCAGGCTGGCCAGCTCTGAGGATTAAATTTTGTATAATAATTCGATTTTCCCTCTAATTTTGAAAGTAACACATGCCCTATAAAATATTCAAACATCAAAGAAACGTGTGATTTAGAAAATGAAACACCCCTTTCTCCAACCCAGATAACTTACTGTTAACAATTTAGCACACTGGATATTCAGCTAGAAATTTTTTCTAAGCTGTTCTAACATTTATTATTCTTCTTATTACTTGCAAAAATGGGATCATACCATATATAGCTTTTGCATCTGGCTTTTTTCCATTAATCAGGTTTATTGAGGTATAATTGACATATAGTAAAATTTGCTGGTTTTGGTGTAGAGTTCCATGAGTTTTGACAAAACCTCTACAGTTGTGTAAGCATCACCACAATAAAGGTTTAGAATAGTTCCATTGCCCTCCCAAATTCTCCTGTGCCCCTTTGTAACGAACCCCATCCTGTACCCCCAGCTCCTGGAAATGACTAATCTGTTCTCTGCCCCATACTTTACCTTTTTCAGGATGTCATATGAATGGAATTATAGGAGTTATATTATTGTGTCTGGTTTCTTTCACTCAGCACAATGCATTTGAGATTCCTCCATGTTATCACATGAATCCATGGTTCATTCCTTTTTATTGCTGTATAGTATCCCATTGTATGGATATACCACAGTTTCTTTATCCATTCACCGGGTGAAAGATTTTAGAGTTGTTTCTGATTTTTGGGCAATTACAAATAAAGCCACCATAAACATTCACATACAAGTTTCGGTGTGAATATAAATTTTCATTTCTTTGGGGTAAATATCCAGGAGTGAGATTGCTGGCCCATATGGTAAGAATATATTTAACTTTATAAGAAACTGCCAAGCCGTTTTCCAAAGTGGCTTTTCCATGCATCTTGCTTTTTTTCTTTTTAACCTAACAAATATATTATTACCAGATAAGATGTATTCATTTGTTGGTGAAAAACTTTCCCATCAGAATGTAAGCTCCATGAGGACAAGGACACTATCTTGTTCATCCACTCCTGTATCCTTTGCCCAGAATAGTGCCTGGCACATAGCAGGTGCTCAAGAAATATGCATAGGATGAATGAGCCCATGGACCTCCCTCCATGAGGAAAGGTAGATCTGTGTTATTAACCTGTGAGCGGGAACGTGGTGGATTCTGCTGTCTGGCTGTGTCTCGCTTTTCTCCACTCGTCCCTTCCTGTGGGTCCCTGGTGCTCTCCAGTTTTTCACTTCAAGACAAGGCTATTGACAGGTTGCATATTTCTTTGCAACCCTGTGTGAGTTTTTCACTAAAACAAATTCCTAAAAGTAGAATTGCTGGGTCAAAGGATGAAAGATCGCAACTTTCATAGATATTGCAAAAGGTGATGCCAATTTATACTTCCACCAAGAGTGGCGACGACGGCCCGCTTCAGGAGGTCACCAGTTTCACGGAAGCCTTACCTGCACTGAGTCTTACCAATTGGGGCAAATGTTACATCCACATGCCTGGAGGCTGCAGGCTCAGCAAGAACAGTGCTTCCCCGAGTCCTGGATTTCATACATGGGTACAATCTCCAGAAAGAAGGGTGGAGAACGAGATAGGACCACTCACTTCTTATTTGGTTAAGAAAGGACCAAAAAATCAAAACTAAACAAATCTACTGTCTACAAAACATAGTACCTCCTTTCATCTTATAAATAAAAGGATATTTCACCCCTTTGAAAAATTGGAAAGGCAAACTCTGAGAACAAAATTAATCAAACTGTAATACTTTTGGACTTGGCTTTGCTATTTCACTGTGGATTGGGGAAAAGAATGCAACACGGGTCTTGTGGATGGGTTTGGATGGGAGCCTGGTTACCACCAGCAGGCCGGCATGGAGACCCTGCGACGGCTCTAAATGAGAACAACAAAAGGTGGTTGGAAAAAATGAAACTGAACGGGGGAAGAAATGAAAGTGTTACAATTAGCTAATTGGGCCCAGTTCTTCTGGATGTAGTTTTATCTCCCCCACTGTGCACAGAGCTCTTCTCCACATCAAAGACCATTGTACGCCTGGAGAATTGGAACCAATGTTTATGGAGTGCTTTGAAGATGTAAAGTACTGTTTAAATGCTAAGTATTATTATTATTATTACTTTAAATTTTAAATACCTTTTTTTCTTTTCGGTGGGGAATTTTTAATATGTTTGTGGTTCTTATTTAATGCTGAAAGCGAGCCTGTCTGCTAAATCATACCTCGATTCAGGCCGGGGTAAGGCGAGCCACCCAACCTATGTTTGGAATACCGAACCGAATTCGCCGCTCTGTCCTTGTAAATTGTGTTTTCTGGGAAGATGAACACTGTCAATCCGAGGCTGTCAGTTTATGTAAGAACATGTCTCAAGATCTAATTGAAATACAGTATCTTTCCAGGCAGAGTTGATAGAGTTATCACATTACAGATTTTATTTGACTCTGCATCTCAATTCCTTCCTTTGTATAGTTTCCAGATTTCTTCATAAAACAGAAATTAGACACAGTCTTGACATTAGAATTTCACGAAGAAGCAATCAAATCCAAATTACTTCGAAGAAGGAAAGGACTATAAAAGTGACTAACCAAAATGAAAGGAAAAAACATTCTGGAGGGCCCTAGTTCATGAATTAATTTTCTTATTTGGTCGTTGGGACAAATCCAACTTAATTTAGGAGGTTGCCAGACATAAAACACAAGGAAAACTTTTGCATCTGTGGCTACTAAGAGCTTCAAGATAAATATTGTAAAGTTGGAAAGTTTTGTTTACTTTTCATCCTTTTTTTTTGACATAGAACTCAGACAATGAGCTCGACTGGTCAGTATCCCTTTCATGTGTTCAACGCCTGCTAATAGATGTTTCTCTGAGCATTGGAGGGGAATTTTTTTAATTAAAAAATCATCAAAGCTTAAATGAATCGCCCAACATAAAACTTGGATCCAAAATGGAACACAGTCACTGGGCCTTTGCAATTTCCTATGGTAACCAAAGACCAAACTGTGTTTTAAAAACTATTCTAGTAATGAGATTCACAAGAGGTCTCAAGTTACTAAAGTGGCTTTGAGCCTCTTTTGAAACTGAAGTAAAGGAAAATCTCATTAATTTGAACTGTGCTAATAATGGAATTTGTTAGAATTCACCCTGGCCTAAGCTGCAGTTTCCCCTTGGCCTACCTGTGCAGAAAAGTTTACCAGAGTAGCCGTGCAAAGAAGATTGTGCAAGGCACGCTTCAGGTCTTTAAAAGAATAAACCGTTTTAAAGCTTTTAGCACCTCACTCTTACCCAAATAAATTCCTGCCAAATCCAGATGAGTTTTAAATGTTGATTAGAGCAGACAGGAAGTAATACTACTTGGGAACACTTTCTTTGTCAAATTCTCCTCTGTACTCAAAAGAAATAAAGGTTCATTTTGTTTAAGGATTCTAAATAGTCCCTTTAATGCAGAGGGATCTCTTAACCTGCCCTTCATACCAACTGTCACACATGAATGAGGTTTTATTGAAGCAGTAGCAAAGATCTGTAATTACGACCACTAGCAAAGGAAGGAACTCAAAATAGTCTTTTTTCCATGACACTTGTATGTGTCAGGCCATGTGCTAGGCACTTTCTGATTTCTTTACACTGTGCCCGGTAACCAATAGGTTCTTAGTAGGTGGTCACATTTACTATTAAAATTACTTTAATAGTATCTTCTTTTAGTGATAGGATGTTAACATCTGTTGACCTCATTGGTATCAATGGACTGATAAAGGATGGTCAAAGGAAAAGGAGAGATTATATATAACCAAAGAAATAGATAATAGATGATGGATGGATAGCTAGCTAGCTAGATGGATGGATGGATAGATAGATAGAAGATAGAGATGATGGGCAGGTAGGTGGATGGATGGATGGATGGGTAGAAGGATGGATGGATAGATGGATGAATGGATGGATAGATAGGTGGGTGGGTGGATGGATAGATGGATGGGTAGATGGACGGATGGATGAATGGATGGATAGATGGATAGATAGATAGAAAGACGTGTGCAAAGCAAAGAAACAGGGAGAGGTGGCACTTTGGACACACTAGCCAGGTATCACTGAGTGGTTTTTCTCTCCATTTGATCAAGAACTGTGGCAGGGCACATTAGAAAGTTAGCCACGAGCCAAGAATGACACAGCCCTCCTGGTGATTGCAGCAAGCCATCTTAGGATTCCGTATTTGGTGCTCCTCTGATGGGGTCCCGAAGCTGTAGGGAACCAATGGGAGGAGCTCAAGCAGACTAGATCCCAATCTGTTAGGGAGGCTGGAGAAAAGCTTGGTGTGGCTGCTGCATGTGCCAAGTAAACATCGAAGTCTGCTAACTTGAAGGATTGGTTTGATTCCATGATGCCTGAGTCTGGTTTTCCTACCACAGTATTATTAGGATATCATTTAATGGGTACCAAGTCCCCATCCTTACCAGAAGGAAATGCCTCAAATCCCCACCATTCCATTCACGTTAAAAATATTCTTTTAACTTTTTTGCTTTATCTTATTAGAAAAACAATACCAAAAAATTAAATAATTAAGATAAAATAAGACAGAAAGGAAAAGAAACACAAACTCTTCATAAAAAATTTAAACAATATAGAAGAAGATGAACAAGTGAAAAGGGTCTATGATTCCATCAGTCAGTGATGTGCACTACTATGCACTTGATATGCACCAACGTGTTGGTGAATATCTAATTAAGCAATAAAAACAATATAGTTCAAGAAGTCTTAGCATGCACCAGGCACCCGAGATAACAGAGGACAAGATACAGTTAAGCTTCCGAGCTTAGAGACTTCGCAATCTACTAGAGGAAACAAACAAGTTATTACAAGTGCGATGAGTACTTTGTAACTTGTGTTTTGCACTCAACAATGCGTCATAGGCATCTTCCCGTGTCAAAATATACAGACGGTCCCCGACTTACGATTTTTTTGACTTGATGATGGTGCGAGAGCAATATGCATTCAGTAGAAATCATACTTCGAAATTTGAATTTTGATCTTTTCCTGGGCTAGTGATATGTGGTACGAAACTCTCTCATGACAGTGGGCAGTGGCAGCGAGCACAGCTCCCGGTCAGCCCCTCAGTCATGAGGATAAACAACTGATACACTGACAACCATGCTGTACCCATACAACCATTCAGTTTTTCACTTTCAGTACAGTATTTAATATATTATAGGAGACATTCAACACTATATTATAAAACAGGCTTTGTCTTAGATGATTTTGTCCAATTGTAGGCTAATGTAAGTGTTCTGAGCACGTTTAAGCTAGGCTAGGCTAACCTACAGTGATCTGTAGCTTAGGTGTATTAAATGCATTCCCAACTTACGATATCTTCCACTTATGATGGGTTTATCAGGACATAACCCCATTGTAAGTAGAGGAAGATCCATATATATAACAGGCATAAAAATATTATTCAGTATTTATCAGCATTTTCCCTTCCTCTTTTTTTTTTTTTCCTGAGGAAGATTTGCCATAAGCTAACAACTGTGCCAATCTTCCTCCATGTTGTATGTGGGTTGCTGCCACAGCATGGCTGCTGACGAGCAGTGTAGGTCCACGCCTGGGAACCAAACTGGGCCACCAAAGCAGAACGTGCCGAACTTACCACTAGGCCATGGGCTGGTCCCCCTTCCTCCTTCTTCTAAATAGGATTCAACCTTTGCCTGCCTAACCCCTAGACTTTCACTGGCTTCATCCAAGACTGGGAAAAGCTCAGAGTGAGCACCTTGGTTTGCATTAGGAAGGACCTGAAGCTACCTGGTGTAGAACAGAGTGGCCCAAAACAGGAGTAGAGAGATTAAGAAAAAAAGGATGCCTGAGGACACAGAAAGAGCCCAGGCTGAGGTCAGGAGGAAGTGAGGAGAAGCATTTGCAGAAGCAGCTGCTGTGATGAGGGAGACTTCAGATTTTAAGGATTTCTCAAAGAGACTTCAATTAAGATGTCAACTATTTCCCAAAGCTTTGGGGACTGGGGACTGGTGATTCTTGGGAATGTGACACCATGTTGAGACTGGCCACAAGATGGCCAGTTGTAGTTTGAAACTATGTACAACTATCTTATTCTTTTTAATGGCTGTATAGTGTTCTATTCTGTGGGAGTACCAAATTTTATTTACTATAGACAGTAATGCAGGTTGTTATAAGTGCTTTTGGTATTAAATATAAACACTGGGATGAACATCTTTACAAATAGGTTCACTTATAAAGGATGAGAATAGATAGGTAGATAAGAGATGGATGGATGAATGGAAGGAAGGAAGGAGGCATGGAGGAGGAAGGAAGAGAGGAAGAAAGAAAGAGAGAGAGAGAAAGAAAGAAAGAGAGAAAGAAAGAATTGTGGTTTATCCATACAACAGAATACTACTCAGCCATAAAAAGGAACGAAATATTGATACAACAACGTGGATGAATCTAAATTCATTATGCTGAGTGAAAGAAGCCAGCATTCTGTGTGTTTCCATTTAGCTAAAATTCAAGACAGAGAGCAGATCAGCAGCTGCCTGGGCACTGGGATGCTGGGCAGGAAGGAAGGATGACAAAGGGAAACAAAGGAACTTTTGCTAGTGATGATATATTCGTTATCTTGATTGTGATGACAGTTTCACTGGTGTATGCATATGTCAAAACTTACCAATTGTACAGTTTAAGTATGTGCCGATTATTGTACGTCAATTATAACTTCATAAAGCCATGAAGCAGATGATGATAGATAAAGAGACAGACACTGGTGGGGGGTGGGCATTTTAAGGGGAACAAGAGAAAAGAGATCCAGTAGCAACTGGTTCAGGCACCGCTGGGCTGGGGACTGAGGAGAAAGGCCAAGAGTCAAGTACAGTATGGACTCCGGTGGGATGCCACGGTGTGCTGAGGTGTTTTGAAGGGTAGGGCTTCTAGCGCTGAGGAGATGGACCAGCAAATGGTCTCACATCTGAGCCCCAAATCATACTAGCTTCCCATCTACAGGATGGGCCAGTTCTTGGCCCCTCTGCCCCAATACAGATTGCCCCAGAGCCCAGCACTGTGCCTGGCAAACAGAAGGCACTCAATAAATGTTTGTCAACATGAACAGACCCTTTCTAAGCACCACCCAGCCAGCACTAGCCCACAAGAGTCCCAGGCAACCCAGCCTTCCACTTGACAAAGGGCTTGACCACCTTCCCACTTCTGGCCTGGCTCCCACCTCCATTCCCACAATCCCCCACGCCCTGGCCTTGCCTTCCATCTTCCGCTCAAGCTTGTCTCTTGGACTTAATGAACAAATTCACTTCTCCAGGCCTACCCTGGAAGCTCCTCTTTGGACATGGATCTGTTCTCTCTTCTGGCTTCCACTGATTCCCACGGCTTCTGCAGTAGGCAGGTCATCTGAGGTGGTTAATTTGCTGGGACAGCCTTGGGTTCATGCCTCAGCTCTGCCTCTCTTTATCTGTGTGGCCATGGGCAGGCGAATTCCCCTTTCTGTGCCTCAGTTTTTCCATCTGTAAAATGGGGACAGTAAGTAGCATCGACAGTAGAGCATTGGTGAGGACTCATGAAATAAAGGCACCAAGTACTTAGCATACCGTGTGGCACACAGCAGGCACTGAATCAAGGCTTAGTTTATTTTATTTTTTATATAGTTGTTAAGAGGTTAAGAGCTTGGACTCTGGTTCAGGATGACCCAAATTCGAATCCCAGATAAGTGCCCCTGGACAAGTGACTTTATTTCTCTGAGAGCTTCAGTTTCCTCCTCCACAGAGTGGAGGTGTTAGCAAATGCATCCATCAGGAGCCTGGCAGGTAACAGAGGACACATTGAAAGCGGGTAATTTGAGAGGGTTTAATAACGAGGTTATTTGCACAGGTGTGGGCAGGGCTTAGGGACGCTGACAGGGCAGAATGCAATACCTGGTGCCAGCAAAGGGAGGCGCTCTTCCTACCCCTGAGCCTGCAGGAGCAAGGAGAAGGGGTAATTCCAGAACCTGGAAAGGGGCGCCATATGGAGAGACTTATCAGACAGGAGCTGTGGCTTTTGGAAGAGGCACATGCAGCCCTCGGCAACCCGGCAAGGAGGAGCCAAGGGGATTCACATCTCAACCTTATTGTCTTCCGTCCTCTCATCTCCTACCATTGCCTCTTCTTTTCTTGGACAAACCCACAGAGAGACCAGAGTGCATGGAAGCCCACTGATGCCATCCACTCAGGTGAGCCTCCTGGGCTCAGAGCAAGGAGAGAAAGGGGCAAGTGGTCCTGGACGGACAAAGAGGTAACATCCAGTATATAAAGTTCTACCTCAAAGGATCGATCGGATTAACTGAGATCACGTCAATAAGGCATTTATTTAGCACAGAGCAAGACTTCGGTAAGTGGCGACTCATGGTTACCCCAGAACCCTCCCTAGCCCGGGTTCTCAAGGTTGGTGCCAGGCCAGCCTTGATCCACCCTCCAGCGCTGAGAATGGAACAGAGCTGAGCTTCTCCTACACCCTGTGTTTACTTAGAGGAAACTTGGCTGCTGAGAGCAAGAGGAGGTTGACTGTGGTTTTCTGCAACAGCTGGGGGTGGAGGGAGGCAGAGAGAGGGGAGCTGGAACATGTTAGGGCCCCCGAAAGCCAAGATACCCCAGAGCCCAGGAATCTGAGAAGAGTCTACGTTGAGGGCAGCGTTCGCCTGCGTTCTCTGCCAAGGGGCTGTGGATTTCGGGGCTGAGCGCCGTGTCCCGGGACCTCGTCCCCAGGAGGCAGGGCCACGGGACAGCCCCCAGCGCCAGCCTTGTGGAATGTGCCACTCTTGGAACTGAGGCTCTCGGTTTTTAAAATTGGCTTGTAAATCTCCGTGTAGTTTTCAGGCTTTAGGAATTTTATTTTATCTGGATTAAAGTCATGTTCTGCTTTGGCATAGGAAGGCGTTTATGACTGTTAAAACAAGAAATGAAAAATATAGGCCTGCAATCAGCCGGGCTGCCTCCTGCCAGAGTCTAGGGATTTGTCTTGGGGGCCAGGCTGAAGGTTTGCTGCCCTTCTCCCCGCACTGCTCTGTGTTTCTCCAGAAAGCTGGAGCTGGCTGCCTGGGAGCGGCTGACGCGATGGCTGGGAGGGCCTCAGGAACGAAGCCTTTGTCTTTGCTCAGGTGAGTCTTACCACCTCCCCTTCAGCCTGTTTCCCTCTGGGGCATTGGTTTTTTGAAGAAGAAGAAGAAGATTAGCCCTGAGCTAACATCTGTTGCCAATCCTCCTCTTTTTGCTGAGGAAGACTGGCCCTGAGCTGACATCCATGCCCATCTTCCTCTACTTTATATGTGGGATGCCTACCACAGCATGGGGTGCCAAGCGGTGCCATGTCCCCACCCAGGATTTGAACCAGGGAACCCTGGGCCGTGGAAGCAGAGCGTTTGCAAACTTAACCACTGCACCACGGGGCCGGCCCCCAGTGCATTGTTTAAAGGCCTTTCTCACGGTCACTGTCACTTGGCTACACTTGGTCTAGGGGGCAGATGGCTTAAGTCTTTTGATTCATCATTTTGGGATAACTTTGAGTTCCCAAATTGCAGTTTGGGGCGGGATTTAGATAACTGGATTCCTTGGCCTACTTTGTCATCTTCTCTATACTCTCTTGCTTTTTTTTTTTTTTTTTCCTGAGGAAGGTTCACCCTGAGCTAACATTTGTTGCTAATTTCTTTTTTTTTTTTTTTGCTTGAGGAAGACTATCCCTGAGCTAACATCTGTGCCAATCTTCCTCTGTTTTGTATGTGGGATGCCACCACAGTGTGGCTGATGAGTGGTGTAGGCCCATCCCCGGGATCCCAACCCGTGAACCTGGGCTGCCGAACTAGAACATGCCAAACGTAACCACTACACCATGGGCCCAGCCCCTATATCCTCTTGCTTTTAAAGCATGCACACACACATGCACACACACTTCCGTCCTAATGGCAGAAGTTATGCATACTTCCCAAAGAACACTTGGAAAGCAAAGAAAAGCATCAAGGGGGAAAAAAGCAAAAAATCACAACAGAAAATCATTCAAGCTTTTGACAAACATTGTCCTGGTATTTTTCCTCCCATCCACCTAGCATCTATCTCTCCTTTTGTAACAGTATCACAGAATTGTGCAATCTTGTTGCCTGTATTTTCACTTACAGGTTGTGAGCATCTTTCCATTTCTGCAGATAATGCATTGTATTTTATAAAAATAATAATGAGCATGGAGGTTAAGAACTCAGCCTTTGTAGTCAGAGAGATCTGGGTTCAAATCTCGGCTCCGTCAATTTCTAGCGGCATCTTTGGGCAATTCCTTAAGCTTGCTGGGCCTGAGTATCCTGATCTGTGAAATGGGGACAGGATTTTATCTACTCCAGAGGGCAAGTTGCTATGAGGACAAATAAAATTGTGTCAAATATATAAAAGCCTGGGGGATGTGTAGGTCCCTAGTAAGTGCTCAATCAATTACAGTTCTTCTTTCTCCAGTGTTGTTCAGCAGGCACCGATGTAGGGCACTTGTCTGGGTTTGTCTTTCACGAGAGTGCAGTGTGCAGCGTCCTCTCTAAATCAGAACTTTGGGCTCCACAGCATTTGTTTCATGGTAAGCAGCTAGATGATTTTAAACTTCTATCTTCCCCAAGAACACTCGACAAAATTGGCAGCCTGTACTATGCAAAAATTCACCCAGAAATGGAAGAGAGGGACATTTGCACAAGCTGGGTTGTGTCTACAGAATTAGAAGGCACAGTTGGACTAATTTTAGTGTCTAAAAATTGGAGGAAACATTGGAATCAGGCTTCGTGGGAAGACAAGTCCTTGAAAGTGGCAAAAGGAACCACCGCGATTGGCTGAATCGACGACCATTCCCACAAGGTTTGGGCGCTGTCCCAGGGTGCGCACAGACCCTAACCGGCCGGAAGTTAAAAGGTGGGGGAGGGAAAAGGGTTAAGCGCCCTTTAAGGCTTCAGGTTAGAAATGACTCCGGAGACCTCCTTCGCAGTGCCCCTTCATTGTCTTGGTTTCCCAGCTATCTGCTTTCCTTTGTCTTGCCATAGATAATTTTGATCCCGTGACCAGGCGGTCGCCTGTTGGGGCTCTCTGGCATTTTGTCCTTTGGGATTTCCGAGAGGGGCAGGCCCCTGTGATTGGCCTCACGTGGGCAAACCGCACACAACTCGCTTTGTATCTGAGGAGCGGAGCGGGGGCCTGGCTCCTTTTCGTCGCAGCCAATCAGGCCGGGGCTGAGAATTTATGAGATGAAGGCGACCACTTTGAAGAAAGGCGCCCTTGTCTGCGGCTTCCCCATTGCTCGGTGGTGCGCGTGGGGCGGTGGGGAGGGGTGGGCTCAGCCAGAGGGCCGGCGCCCCGGGGATGGACGGGCAAAGAAAAGAATCTGAGAAACCAGGGTCAAAAGTCTTTCTGTGCACAGGAAAGAAAACTGAGCAGGCTGCCTTCCTTCTTGCAGGTGTGTTCTCACAATGGGGAGCCACGGCCCTCCCCAAGGACCAGCGAGCAATGGGCGCATCTCATTCGCTGCCTGCATTTGCCCCCGCCCATCCAAGAGAGCAGAATCAGAGAGGGTAAGATGGAAACACTTCTAGAAGCAATCATGGCAGCCGATAATCTGGAAGCAATGACACCTCCACCAAGGCAGAGAGGTGCAGCTTCAAATCTTCCTATCTTTGTATGCTTTGGCTTCATATCTCTGAGTCTCAGTTTCCTCATCTCTAAAAAGAGGTGGTTAATAATAGCAGTGTGCTCATCGGGCTGTGCGAGGAATGTGTAAAGGCACTTAGCAGAGCGCCTGGTATGCAATAAATGCTGAGTAAGTAGGAGCTATCATTATTAATAGCAATCATCTTTGGTTTCCAAAGAGGTGTAGCTTTCATTAAAGCCAAGAATAAAGTCCATTCATTCAATCGTTATTTCATTCATTTGCTTAGGCAATCAATAAACATTTCACAGGACCTACTATGCGCTGCCTACTTTACTGGGGATGATGATGATAATAATAGCTATCACTTGCTTGGGGCTCACTAAGTGTCAGGCTCTGTTCTAAGCCCTTCCTATGTATTAACTTACATAAGCGTCACAACCAAACCCCAGCGGGGTAGGTATAGAAAAATTGAACTTTGCCAAGATCACACAGCTAGTAAGATTAGGGGTTGGGATTTGAAGTAAGGTCTGCCTGCCTCTCAAGTCCATGTCCTAAGCACTCTGCTAGTCCAAAACTAATAATTAACCCGTGATTCCTGCCCCCCTCCCTGGGGAAGTTCTGTCCTCTAGAACTTTCTGTAATGATAGCAATATTTGATATCTGCGTTGTCCAATATGGGACCAACGGGGACCCACTGAGGACTTGAAATGGGGCTAGTGCATCGAAGAACTGGAGTTTCAATTGTATTGAATTTGCATTAATTTCAGTGTAGATTTAAATAGCCACACGTGGCTGGTGGCTATGGCGTTAACCAGCACGGCTCCAGGAATGCGGAGTCTAGGTGAAGAAATTCACGTTACTCAAGGCGGTAAGAGTTAAGCTATGGCTGTGCCCAGGCTCCAGGAGCAGAGAGAGGAGAACACAGCCTTGCTGTGGGGTGTGGCCTGGGACAAGGTCACAGGAGGCTTGTGGGACAAAGTCATCTCTGAGCCGAGTCTTGAGGAAGGAGGAGCTGGCAGGAGGGGAGGTATTTTTAAATATACCCAAATATGCTGGGTTTCACAGCAGGCCTGTGCTCAACTGGTTCTTTAGTGGAGTTTAAAACCTGTAATCAAGACCCAGGGTCTTTGAGCCGCGAGATAACCCGAGCACACCCCCGAAGGATGAAAGAAGACCGGATTCAGAAATGTGTCCACCGTTTTTGTTCGACGGCAGGTAGCAGCTTGTGTTTGGTTCTCGACCGTCACCTCTCTGAGGACGTGCAAACACCTGGAAAACAAATGTGAAAACTTCACCGACTCATCGAAAGGCTCTGTCAATGTCGCATGAAGCCAGATGTCCAAGAACCAAGAGCCAGCTCTAGGCAGACAAAAGAGTAGTAATAATAATAAGGATAATGATGATAATAATGAAAAACAGTTACCACTTATTAAGACACTTGCTTTCTGCCAGACCCAATGTTAAGTGCTTTTGTGTATTGATCGTCTCACACAGTCCTACAATCCATTCTCTCCATGGCAGCAAAGTAGCCTTTTTAAGACATAAACTCTAAATCAGATCAGGCTAGTCTGTGGCTAAAAACCCTTAAGTGGCTTCCCATTATACTTAGAATGACATCAAAGTTTCTTGCCGCGGCCTGCAAGGCTAGGCCCCTGCCTACCTATCCCTATCTGCTCCCACTCTCCACCTACTCACTAAACTCCAAACACATAAGCCCCTCTCTGGTGCCAAGTGCCAAGCTTTTGCCTGCCCCGGGACCTTTGCACTTGCTGTTCCCCCAATAAGCAACTCAACTCCCCACCCTAATCCTCCATTGGAATGAATGTGCTAGAGAGAAATGACCTCGTCTCTTTGATCACTGTTGTATCTCCAGCCCCTAGGACAGTTGGCACTCAACAAAAATTTGTCATACGATTGAAAGAATTTCAACCCTATGTACTAGGCATTATTATCTTCATGTAACAGATGAAGAAACTGAAAGTCAGCCTAGTTCATTTGCTCAAAGCCATATAACTTATGAGTTTCGACTACACGGCTGGAGGACTCTGTCTGTTTTCTCCTTGTCAGCTAGCTGTGCTGAGGCTGCACAGCCACCTTGGGGGGAGGAGCAGCCTTCAAGATGCAGTTTTCATCTCTTCACTCTGCAAACAGCCCTGCTTTGCCTCACTTAGTCCTTTATGGCCAGGATCTGTCTATACAATAAGAAACCCTAGCCTGCAAAACGACCCCGTCTTCCTCTGGCTTTTACTTTATGTTTTTCTTTGATCATAAAAATGAGTATTTAGAAAGACTGGAAAGTATAGGAAAAGATATATATATAAAGAAGCTGGGGGGAAAACCACTCACGACCTCACTACCCAGAGGCAGCTTGGTTAACGCTTTGGTTTCTTTACTGCCGCTCTTTTCTATCGTCTTTAATACAGAGTTGATATCGTCTCTGTATGTAATTTTGTGTCCTGCTTTTATCCCTTAATGCTATATCTTAAGAGTGTTCTCTGAAAAGTTTTTCATAAGCGTTAAAGCTAATGCTTGCATAATATTGCTTCGCTTGGGTTCATCCAGTTTGCTCAACCAAATTTCTTTTGTTTGAAGGAATTCCCTTTTCTCACTTGCAGTCAGCAAGCCAAAAATAGAACTTAAATGTAAGGAGACACACGTGCAATTATGACTCAAATATACAGAGATGCACGGACAATTATGTTTCCCTATTGAGATCAGAAAAAGGCATGGCTGTATTCCATCAGAATAATTATTGCTATTATTCGATCATTTCCTGGGATCTCATAGTATATGAAAGTTGTGGGTATTCCAAAGAAACTCTCAAATGATACCTAAATGTCCTTACTGGAAGCACAGGTTTTAGGTCTCTGCTGATTCTCAGCAAAATCCCCTTGGTTGACATGTCACCTACACCTTTTTGGCCACCACCCCTTCCCAGGATGCAGCTGCTGCCACCGCAACCAGGGGACAGGATAGAAAAGGGCCGGCAATCTGGAGGCCAGAAACAAAGGTTCAAGGTCCAGCTTCTAGGCTTAACTACATGCCCTTGGACGTGTCACGTCTCCTCTTTCCCATAAAATGAGGATGATAGTCCTCGCCTCAGAGAACTGTGAAGGTCAAAGGAGGGCTCACACACGGAGGGTGTGTCGTAAACTGAAAAGTGCTATAAAGTTGTTTGGAATTCTTACGATCCGAAGAGTTATGACCCCAGTGGCTATTTAAAAAGACTTAAAGGTCAGCAGAGCCAATGTTTTCCAGCCCAAATCTTCAAAAGGCTGGCTCTTGTTAGAAGACGATGTGTATAAACTGGATTAGTGGGTCCTCTGCTTGTGATAAATTCACAGGGATGTGAAAGAGCGTGGGTAGCAGGCTCTGCTGTTACCTACCAGCGTCCATGCCCTACCCTCCTGGTCCTAGGAGGGGACCTGTTTGGTGTCAGGCATTCAGCCAGTCCAGGTTTAGCATGTGACTCAGCTCAAACTGACTCCACCCCCAGCTCCAGGGATGGGCCTGATTGGTCAAAAGATAATCCCTCCCCTTGCCAGTGATTGGTTCATTCAGCCACAGGGCACGTGATTCCACTCCCACCGTGAGACATGTGGGGACGGGGAGACACGTGGGGACGTGGGAGACAGGTGGCGCAAGGTCTCCTTGCTCGTGGTGAAGTATCACCAGGAAAGAGAGCCTTTCTTCTTCCCGCCTTGAACTGTGCAGCCATCTTCCTACCAGACCAGAGGGTGAAGGCAACACGGAGAGAGGAAGAGCCGAGAGAGCGTGATGGTGGATGATGATAACCATAACAGCAGCAAACATTTATTGAGCATTTAGAGCTTACCAAGTGCTGTTCTAAACGTATTATCTGCTCTGGGGGTGGGGAGGTGGCCCCATCGATGTTGGTGGCCCGTGGACTAAGAATGGTTTTTACATTTTTTAATGGTTGAATAAAAATCAAAAGAACGGTATTTCACGACATACGAAAATTATATGGAATTCCACGTTCGGTGTCCATAAATAAAATTTTATTGGAACACAGCCATGCTCACTCATTTACCTGTTGTCTTTGGCTGCTTTCATGCTAGAACAGTAGGGTTGAGTAGTTGAGCAGAGTCTGCTAACTGCTTGGCCAAGAGCAAAGCCTACGATAGTCCCATGTGGCCCTTTATAGAGAAAGTCTGCCCACTTTTGCTTTAGTGCTCACAACCACCCTATAAGGTGGTGTACTGTTATTATCCTGTTTTTCACAGATGAGGAAACTGAGGCTCAGAGAGGTTGAGCAATTTGTCCAAGGTCACACAGCTATGTATAAGAGGTAGACTTGAGATTCACTGCCAAACAGCCTGGCTCCAGAGCCAGTGTTCTTAACCACTCTGGGGAAGAACCTAGATTCCCGATGACATTGTTGAGATGCGGAGGCAACCAATCCTAAACCTACCTCACTTTGGGACTTCCAGGTTTAAGAGGTGTATGACATGACCGTATGATGGAATCCAGTTAGAGACTGTATTACTTTTGTTCGCAGGTGAAGGCGTCCCAGCCAAGGCTGTGAGAAAGCACTTGAGAACCGTAAGAGCAGAAAGGCAAGGCAAGCTACCAGCTTCTTGGACCAACCGCCTTTTGTCCTTGCTCAGGGGAATACAAGCTTTCTTTCTCCAGACACTGCAAGCGTCCGCAAGTTCTTCCCTTTAAAAGGGATTATGAAGGAAATCTCGTTTCAGAATTGCTGCTGCTTTTGGCAATCTGCAATATTAGCCTGATGAGGAATTACACTCGCTAATGAAATCTCGCAAGTTGGGTTGAGTCTAATTGTTGCTAGTGCTCGTAGTAATAACCTTTCTTGGGGACTTCTGTGCCTGCGCATCCCTCGCTTGGCTACAGCCCATGTGGAAAATCAATTTCCTCTAAATGTTTGAAGAATGGCACAGAAGGACCTGATTTCTTTTCCCTCTGCTGGAGTCAATCTGGAGACAGTGAGCCTATAAAATGAATGAAAATAGCTACGATTGCAAGATGCAGGGTGGAACGCCGAGCTAAGCTAAGCAGAGCTGATCGCACACTCCAAGTTCCAGCTTTTTGTCCTAAGGCCAGAGACAATATACATTCGTGTCCCAAATTGATGGGCTCTTAAAAAGTCACAGAACAGAAAGGATTTTACTTCAACCTGGCAATTTCACTTCTAGGAATCTCTCCCGCAGAAAAACTCCCAGGAGAATGCAGGACTGTAGGAACCTGGTTTGTGACGGTGAAAAATTGGAGGCAAGAGAATTATCTGACAATGAGAGACTGGTTAAAAAAAAATGGTGGTAGATCCATGCTCTGTAGCCATTAAAAAGAAAGAGCTAAATCTGTGTGAATTCATATGGAAGGATTTTTACGGTATGGTATTGGGTGGAAAAAAGCAAGTTACAGACATACATAGTATGGGTTCACTTTTGTAAAAAAAAACCTTCAACAACAATGTGCACATTTATACGTAGATGTTTGTACATGAGTAGAGAAAGATCTGAAAGGGTACACACCAAGTTGTAGATGGTGGTGGCTAAACTCAGGAGTGGGAATGGTGCAGGTGAGACAGGAAATTTCCCTTCTATAGTATTTCGGGTTTTTTTTACAACAAGGGTTTGTGGCTTCGGAACGAAAAAGGAAATAAAGAATTGACTTTCTGGCTTGTCTGAATAGCACCGTGCCAGGTTCACCACTCTTTCTGAGGATATGGAAGATCACAGCTCAACTCCACAGTGTTACGATCCGGTCAAGCCAGTTGCAAGTCTGTTACACAGCTTAATCTGATAGGTCATAGCTCTTTCTAGTCCACAACTGACACAAAGAGACTTCATCTTTAGCTACTTGCCTACTAAATTAGAACCAAACCAAAATGTCCTTTTGCCAAGGCCAGAATTTAAAGATTTGCTTTAAAAATAATTGTGGTAAAATATGCACAACATAAAATGTACGATTTTAACATGTACAGTTAAGTGGCATTGGGCTCATTGACGGTGTTACGCCATCATTGGCACTATGTGGTTCCAGAACTTTTTCATCAGTCTAAAGGAAACCCCATCCCCATTAGCATCACTCTCCATTCTTACTCTCCTACAGCCCCTGGAAACTACTAATTTTCTTCCTGTCTCTATGGATTTGCCTATTCTCGACATTTTGTATAAATGGAGCCATACCGTCTATGGCCTTTTGTGACTGGCTTCTTTCACTTAACATAATGTCTTCAAGGGTCATCATTCCTTTTTATGGCTGAATAATATTCCATAGTATGGACATGCCACAGTTTGTTTTATCCATCCCTCAGTTGATGGACACTTTGGATGTTTTTATCTTTTATATATAAGAATAATGCTGCTATGAACGTTCCTGTACACATTTTTATTTGAGCACCTGTTTTCAGTTCTTTGGGGCATATATGTAGAAGTGGAATCCTGGGGTCGTATGATAATTTGCCTTTAACTTTATCAAGATTTGCTTTTAAAACCCCAGAAGGCCAGTTTCCTGACCATGGACGACAGGACATGAGGAGGAAAAGCTTCCACTGACATTCTCTGTTGTGTCCCCTGAGTCTAGGCAATTAGGTGCGTAGATGAAGATAATCACTATGTAATTACCCTATCTACACTTAGGAAACCATCTGCTAAGATTCCACTTCTTCTAGAATATTCTGAATATTGCTATTACACGAAATTGGGGAACCGTTCTTCAAAATAAATTAATCAAATGATTAACCCAGGATTTCTCCTGTAAGTTTCACTTACTGTTACACTTGTGGAAATTCAACAATTCTGACTATTCCTAAGCATGACAGAATTAACCCTGAATCATCCAAGTGCCAGACCAAATTCTTCCGGGCTCGGGGTCTTGAAATGGACTTTTGTTGAGTGGCAGCCTGCAATAATCAGCTTTTCTGAAGGTGGGCTTAACTTGCAATCAGGCAAACATAGTAGTTAGGTTGCTTTGGGTCAGTAGGCCCTGGGTTCAAGTCTCAACTCTGCTGTTAACTAACTTACCTTGGGAAAGTCACTTAACCCTTCTGAATCCCTCAGTTTCCTCCTCTGTAATATGGGATTGATTATAGGACATACTTCATGGAACATTTATTCATTCAACAAACAATTATTATGCACCTACTGTGCAACACATACCGTTTACCAGCACTGACTGAACCCTCGCCTCGAAAGAGTCCCTCGCCTTGTGGGAAGAGACAGACAATAAACATAACGATGAGTGGTTATAAGGTCGTTAGATGGTGATGACTTTATGAGGAAAAGCTAGAACAGGAGGGCTGAAGGAAGCTCTGCATTTTAAATGATGTGGTCAGCATAAGCCCCACGAAGAAAGTGGCATTTGAACAAAGACTCGAAAGAAGAAAGAAGATAAGTCTTGCAGCTGTCTGGCAAGAAGAACAGGTAGTGCAAAGGCCCTGAGGCAGGAGTGTTCTGCCGTCTTCACGGGAGGTCAAGGACACAGCGGGCTGGACCAGAGTGCAGGTGAGAGAGAAGAGAGGGGTTGATTTTGTGGGCCATGGTGAGGACTCTGGATTACTCAGAGAGATCAGGAGTCTTGTAGGTTTCTGACCTGACCTGACATATTTCAAAAGCATCGTTCAATCTGCTGTGTTAAAAATAGACCACAGACAGACAAGGGCAACAGCAGGGTGACCAGCCGCAAGCCTCCTGCACTAACCCAGGTGAGAGGAAATGGCGGCTCGGCCCAGGGTGGCAGCCTGGAGGTGGTGAGAAACGGCCGGGTTCTGGGTACACTCTGAAGGTGGAGCCAGCACACTTTCCTCTTGGGAGGGTAAGGAAGATAATGTGGGCAGAGCTCTTACCACAAAGCCTGTGTATAGTGGGTAGGGAACAATGGGAGCCACGATTATTACTGGGGTGGGCATGGCGTGTTCCCCTGCCAGGGCTGATCAGAATCGAAAAAGAAAGAGAGCAAGAGGGACGCTGTGACGGTTCCCGTGCGATTTGCAGTGAGTTATGAGGCCACCAAAGGTAACGAGGCTTTCCCACAACGGAGCCAAGGCTTCTGCTCTTTCCGGAGAACTGGGAAGGCCAAAGCAGCGAAGCCACGTAATTTAGAACAAAATAGAGGTTTTAGGGCCAAGTTTTTCAGATAACGGCAAAAGCTCCTTTCTCGCAGTGTGTGAAAAGCAACATCGGTGGGAGAATGTTTGTTTCTAGATTCCCCGGCTTTGGAAATCGTCACTGGCAATATCATTGCAGCCCGGGTATTTATTTTTGGGTTCTCGATTGAACTGCTCGACTCCAGCAGAATTCCTTGCAGGAAGAAGAATCAATCGCCAAGAGACAATGGGATTCCTTTCAACTCACCTTCTCTTCGCTCCAAATTCCAGAGATGAGACGAGAGACGGCTTCTGAGGCTGATAGAGATGGATTTTGCCGGGGGAGTGCCAACGTCGCTCCTCCGCCTCCCGTCGGCCCTCTGCCAAAGTCTTCCCATCGGACATCTGGCCCCAGCAGGGAGAAACAGGGACCAAGGCACTTATTTTGGCTTTGACGTCAGCGAAGGAAGGCTGAGTAAATTCATCATTAGTGCAAATTAAAATCCACCAAACCGTATCTCTCTTCGTTACATCGCCTGCATTTCTAGAGCTGACAGAGGTCTCGCTTTCCTTTTGTTTTTGTTTTGCTCTGGATTAAGGTGTGATTTTTTTTTTAAAACAGTTAATTGGAAGATAATAATGCCAGTGAGCTTATTGTTAATTATTTGTATCTGTACTTAATACTGAGAAGTGTGCTCTGTTCTCACGAGCTAATATTTGGCTTGTCAGATGTTGTTAGTCATTGTAATTAATGGAGCCCATATACATTTACTGGAGCTGTGGGTAGAGTTATAGGAACAGCGGGAGATATGAAATTTCTCCACCACCCCGCCCTTATCCCTAGAAAGAGAACTTTGGGGCGTCGAGTCCTTCTTGTGACATTCATTGGTTATCCGTCTAGCTTCTTTCCTCGCTGTAAGACCTTCCATATCCTCTCTCTCGGCTCCCTGTTATTTTCCTTTGTACCATCAGGGCCAGCTGCATTGCTTCTGGGGCCCAATGGAAAATAAAAACATGGAGGCCAGCCCCGTGGCCCAGTGGCTAAGCTCGCGCGCACGCGCGCTCTGCTGCAGGCAGCCCAGTGTTTCCTCTGTTCAAATCCTGGGCGCGGACATGGCACCACTCATCCAGGCACGCTGAGGCGGCATCCCATATGCCACAGCTAGAAAGACCCACGACTAAGAATATACAACTGTGTACCAGGGGGGCTTTGGGGAGAAAAAGGAAAAAAATAAAATCTTCAAAATAAAATAAAATAAAACAAAAACATGGATCCCCTTGTTCAAAAATTATTGAGAATTTCAAGATGGCGACAGGAGAGTATTAAACCTAATGCAGGCCCGCGTGACTGCGTAGGTTGCATGCCCGTAAAACCAGCTCTGTGTTCCACCGATTGCCTTTTTAGCTTTCCCCAAAAGGCATCTCCCACCAGAATGTGCCCCATCTCTCTTCTCGAAAGCTACAACAGTGCACAGCATGCTACAGGGGCTCAAGGAACGAGCCAAAGAATTTTCCAAATGCAAGCTTGAAAAATGCAAAGTGTAACCATGTAACTCCCCTGCTTAACACCCTCCTCCAGATGGACAGAGGGAACTTTGTGAAGGAACAGAAATGTACTATGTTGACGGAGGGGTGGTGATCACATGGGGGCAAACATTTGTCAAAACTCATCAAATTGTAGACTTCAGGAGAATGCAGTGCACCGTGTATAATTACACATCAATAAAAAAATAGCATGAGGGCTGGCCCAGTGGTGCAGTGGTTAAGTTCACACGCTCTGCTTTGGAGGCCCGGGGTTTGCGGGTTCTGATCCAGGGCACAGACCTATGCACTGCTCATCAAGCCATGCTGTGGCAGGCGTCCCACATATAAAGTACAGGAAGATGGGCACAGATATTAGCTCAGGGCCAGTCTTCCTCAGCAAAAAGAGGAGGATTGGTGGAGGATGTTAGCTCAGGTCTAATCTTCCTAAAAAAAAAAAAAAAAGCATGCCTAAAAAGCCCCCGATGGCTCCACATTTCCCTCAGGATAAAGTCTATTTTTGTCACATGTCATACAAGGTCCTTCCCCAGGGGGCTGGCTGTTCTTAGTTTTCCAGCCTCACCTCCAGCACTTCTGCGCTCCCATTTTCCAGCCGTGCTGACTGCCAGCACGCCCCATTCTTCCGTGCCTTCTTACTCAACTGCTCCCTGGCCCAGGAGTGAAAAGTCCAATCCGAACGACTGCTGTGGCATCGGCACAAACTGGAGAGGACTGAAGAACTGGAATGGAGCTGAGCCCTGGAGCTTCCTGCTGTACCAGATGTTAACTCTGCCGTTTCTGTGTTGTGGGGGAGCAGACGGAGTTCCAGGGGAGACAGGCTGGGGAGAGGGGCACTTCCTGAGCTCCAGGTACTGGCTATTTACCAGTCGATATGGAGGTAATCAGATATCGTACCCGGCATAGTCATATTCGTATGTGCCTGTCAACCCACTGCCGAAAATGTGGGCCAGCCCTTCCTTATCTGGCCAACACCTTCCTCCTCCTCCTTCAAATCCCAACTCAAGGGTCTTCTCCCCCAGGAAGCCTTCCCTGACTCCCTCTTATCTCTTGATCTCTCCTGCCAATATCTCTATAATAGCATTTACCGTATTGTCCTAGATTAATTGATACACTTTCCTATCTTCTCTATCTCTTTAAGGCTGAGCTTCTGACTTCCTGTTCCGAGTCTAGCAAGGTGCCTGGCGCACAGAGACCCGAGTGCACACCTATGAGTGAAGGAACTTCCTTCTTGGCTTTCCCGGCACTTGGTACAGATAGGTGAATGAATGTGTGAATGAATGAATGAGTGGATTTTCTCTTTCCCTGATCTATAGTTCCTTTAATCGAGGTAGTGGGGATTCTTGGTATCTGGGTTTGGAGAGAGAGTATTGCAGCAGCTAAGATCTCCGACTCTGGACTCAGGAACCCTGGAGGGATCCTAGCATTTGCCGGTTGGCATATCCGGGCAGATGATTTGACCTCCCTGAGCATCAGATCAGGTCGTTATTGATGTGGGTTCACAGGGTTGTTGAAAAGCTCAAATGAGACAAGGCCTGCAAAACACTTAGCCATCAGCAGCTCTGACTGAGACAGAAATGGGACCCAGTCCACCAGGGAGCCGGAATTGGTGGATGTGGTCACCAGACAACAGGAAAAGAAGTCCTTTGCTGTTTCACAGCCGTCCTCAAACAAGCAGCTCTGATCTGGCTTCCATGATCTTGCCAGTCTCCTGGGTCCGATGGTTGCACAACAGAAGTGAGCATTTCCCTGCCACGAGAATCTAACCATTGGCAGACGTGACTGAGCCGGAATCTGGAAGACAATAAAAATGGGCGGGTTTTCATTTGCCTCCAACTTCCCATTTTTCCGCAGGAAGACTCCGACTTCAGCCATGAGAGAGAAAAGACCGTGGGCCTCGAGCTTATCAAGAAACCCACTCATGGGGGCTGGCCCCGTGGCCGAGTGGTTAAGTTCGCGCGCTCCGCTGCAGGCGGCCCAGTGCGTCGTCGGTTCGAATCCTGGGAGCGGACATGGCACTGCTCATCAGACCACGCTGAGGCGGCGTCCCACATGCCACAACTAGAAGGACCCACAACGAAGAATACACAACTATGTACCGGGGGGCGTTGGGGAGAAAAAGGAAAAAATAAAATCTTAAAAAAAAAAAAAAAAGAAACCCACTCATGGATCGCCTTCCCAATCAAAATGCCTGGTTTTCAGCCTTTCTGGATGTTCTGCCCAAGAGTAATTCTTGGCTTAACATGGCATAAATTGTCCCATTGCCCCATACCTCCTCCTCCTTCCAAACCACGGCCTCCCAACCAAGTCCTAAATTTCCAAGAAAAGGCAGTTTTGCATCGTGCCTAAGAACTCAGACACCAGAGAGACAGATTGGAGTTCCAGCCCTTCCCTCACCGGTTCCTGGCTGTGAGATCTTGCACGAGCCTCCTAACCCCTCATAGGTTTATTCTTCTACCCCTCTCGGCAAGGAGAGACAACAGTGTCCACATCACAGAGTATCTGTGAGGACTAAGTGACACTTACCAAGTGGCAGAATTGGATGAGAGTTCAGTAACTGTTGGCTGTTATCATACTTGTGGTTTTAAAAAGAGGATATGGGATGCCAAAAGTATTTTAAAATTTTGTAATAAACCCTGCTGACCTACAAAATTGAAAAGACTCTTATTGGAGAAATATTGTCATCATCTCCCTATGTGGTAGGCTGGGAAATGCCCCCCTCCCCACCAAAACATTGAGAGGCAAATCTTTGGAACCTGGGAATGTGACCTTATTGGAAAAAGGATCCTTGCAGCTGTAATTAAGTCAAGGATCTTGGGATGAGATCATTCTGGAGTCGAGGGGGTCCTGAGTCCAGCACAAGTGTCCTCAGAAGAGAAGAGAGACGCACACACAGAGGAGATGGCCATGTGAAGACAGGGGCAGAGACTGGAAGCCAGCAGCCACCAGAGGCTGGAAGAGACAAGGAAGGATCCTCGAGGGAGCAGGGCCCTGCCAACACCTTGATTTCAGCTTCCGGCCTCCAGAATTATGTGAGTAGATTCTCTTGTTTTAAGTCCCCTGGTTTTTGATGATTTGTTATAGCCACTCCAGAAACCAACACATCCTTTGGCACCTCCAGTGGGGAACCCAACAACTTGCCTCCACTGGGCAGTTTTGAGGATGAAGGAGATCATTCTGCAAGTTTCCTGCCTTAAGCTGTTTTGGTAGAAGCCAGCATGGAGCCCTTTCAGCCTGATTGTTAAGAGCAAACAGACTTGAGTTCAAATTCCTAGCTTCCCTTTTAATAGCTGTGCAATCTTGGACAAGTGACTCAGCCTCTCTGAACTTCAGTTTCTTCACATATAAAATAGGAGTAGTAATACACCTACCCCATGAGATAATGGGATGATTCAGAAGATACTTCTAATGTGCCTGGTATGCAGAAGATGCTTGATGAATGGCCGCTACGATGACTCTTTGGGGCAAACCCATCCAGCTTCTCACCCACGTGGCAAGATGCTGATGTGGTTATGGAGTGGCCTGTGGCCGTGGGGAGCCCACAAAGCTAAATGGCCTGAGTGGGTTGAACCTGTGGCCGTTCCTGGTTAGCACGGCTCTTTCCTTCTGAAGGAGAGGCCTGGCTGTCTCAAGGCGCCTGTGAAATAGCCAGCCGTTCTGGGCTGCCGCTTTATTGTTCCTTGCGGAAGCCAAAAAGTGATAGAAAGCCTTGAAAGTGAGCTGCGTGCTCCCAAGGCATCGCTCTGTGTCGGCGATGATCCTTCTAAAAGCGATGACTTCTAAACAAGCCGTGTTGACTCGATGGCCATCCCCGCTCCTACTTCCTGAGTATGTCTGTGTTCAGAAGGCTCTGCCATCCATGACCCTCCTACTTGCTGCCCAGAAGGGGCACATCCTTTCCACGGTTAAAAGGACATTTTTCCAATGAGAACAGGTCATATTTCAAACTGCATTGCCAAGGTATCAGGAGCCATAAAAGGGGGCATTTAACACCGTATTTATTTTGACTGGCAGAACAGGTCATGGCTGTAAAAGAAACAGCTCTTGAGAATGAAGCAGCCTCGCCGACTCTGGGCTCACTCTTTCTACCCACACACACACTGCTTAAAGCATTCCAGAGCTGCCGCCAACTTTCCTGGCAGAGCTCTTATTTCTTTACATGTATGTTGCATTCCATCTGTTTAATGTGCGCTCTGTGCCATCCGTGGATTTTGGCAAGGCCTGGCGAGGTGGCATGGCATGCTCGGGCTTGTTCTAAGCAAAGCAGGGCATGAGGCAAAGGGAGGCTGGGAGGCTCCTGCAGGAGTCCTGTTTCGCTTTTGGCTCGGGGGGCCTGGTGTTGCAAAGACCAAAGGGGAATTGCATAGCCGTTTCTCTCCAGATGTGGTTGAATTACGTGTGTGCCACTCCTGTGTTTCGCCCTACGCAGGAGTGTGGGGGTGCGTGTTTTACAGTTTCTGATACGTGGCCAGCAAAAGAAAAGTGATGGAGAAAGGTAACAGAGGGGGACATCCACTCGTACTCATGAATCTGGGGTTTCCCTAGAAACATTCGAAGGCCAGAAAATGCCAACACCTGGATCCGATCGTCCCAAGGCCTAAAGAAAACCGAACTCCATCTTTATATGATTCTCAAGAAGCATGAAGTACTCGGTCGGAGAAGCTGAGGCAACGTGCTGAGATCTGGATCTTAACTCATCTACTTGGAAGAAAAGAAAGCCAGGTTTATGCACCGCCAAAACATCTGGTGAATTCAGTTCAAAAAGAAAATGCACCTATCCAGTGGGGGAGAGAACAAAAGCCTCGAGGACCAGTTGTTGGGTACTGGATGACCAAAAACACTCCGTGGATTGACTCACTTCTCCATCAGTTCTTCTTGGGTTAGAGCTCTTCAGAAGGGGGAAGTGAAGACTCCGGACGGGGAAAGGAAGACTATAGGGTTAAAAATATAAAGATTCACACCTTAGGAAAAAGTTTGAGTGCACATTTTTTTTCTTGACTCCAGCCTGGAGTGTGAACAGAATCCCCCTGTTAAGAAATGGAATTACTCACCTGAATCGGGAGGGCTGACATGGCACAGGAAAAAATAAGGTACAGGCTCCTAATAAGAAACAGCCACATGCAGAATAAAATTAGTGCGCGTTGTGTAATCCCAGTTGGCCAGTTGTAAGAACAGGGAGGAGAAAGGAGCACAGGGAACAAGTTTCAGATGCGATTCAAGAGGTCCTGGAACCCGTCCTGACCCTCTGGGTTGGAATTTCTGACTCTCTTCTCTGCCTTGACTCAGAATAGGAAACCGTATCCTGACCGCGCGTTTCTTTTTATAGAACTGAACTTTCTTGCCAACTTCCTCCAGAGCACAAGATCATCCCTCTTGGTCTCTAAACAATACGCCAATCATCGGATGGAAGTGAGGGGAGTGCTGACCTGTTAGCACCAAACACAGCCCAGGCCCGGAACGGGAGACACACAACAGGAGCAGAGCTGGCTTTCGTACCCGGCCTGGTAAAGACAACATGTTCTTACAGGTTGGAAAACCGTCTGGCTCATCTTTGTACTTTCTCTCTTTCTCCCACTTCTTCTAACTTGGATCGCATCATTGGGCTTTGACGTTGGCCAAGTTCTCGTTTGCCAGTTACCGAGTGGATCATGAATGGTTTGTAAGATTAGTAATATGCTAGGGATGGGGAGACAGGCGGCCAAGTGTATACTGTCTATGTGATAAAATGGCTTCTCTCAATCCTGATTCCCCACCCTGCCCGAAAGGCCAGCCGCGTGCTGTTGGGAATCACGGAGGACAAGAACTGAACGACTTCATTGCCATTCATTGGGTCGCCATATTTGCACTGGCAACGAAACCCCCAGGATACCCCTTGCCCTGGCAATCAGTGAGTGGGGGTCGTTTCTTGCGTATAAGATATTCTGGAGGTTGGAAGCCCCAAGGGGACATTAATAGAATGTGAAGTGTTAGTAGTCCCTCATTAAAAATGGATTTTGTTTTCAATGCTTTGAGGACGGGAACCGTGCAGTTGGAAACCGTGCTGGTAATTGGGAGCAGGTCTCCTGCCAGATTCGAACAGCTTTAAGGGGTATCCAGTTTTAGGTTTACAGTACTACATTCTGGCTCATTGAAATCGCATCTAAACGTTGCCAGAATGTGTCATAAACTACAAAATCTGTACAAAAATATATCTGTACATCATGGCTCTGCAGCCCTAAGTCATGGGGGTCAGGAAGCAGTTTGTTCTCGCTCCACATTGTTCTCGCTCTGTCTCGAGGCAGACGTGGAGCACCTGGGACAATTATCATTCATGGGATGCCGACCCTGGTCGGACCAGTTCGCTCAGCTGCTTAGGACACCGTGTTAAAGGGCTGAGGAGTCAGCCTCACCCTGTCCTGTGGCCATGGATGCCCTCCCTACCTGTGCTGCAGCAGGCAAAGGCGTGTGACTAAGCCCAGCGGGCTATCCCCCCTTGCTCCTGGAGTGAAGTCCCACGCGTCCTGCTCGCCTCGCCACTCTCATCCCCGATTACCCTTCACCCACTGGGCTCTACACACACAGCGTCTTCTTCCAAATCCTCTGGTTGACTAAGTTCCCTCTTGCCTCTGAGCCTTTGCTCAGGCTGTTCCCCTGCCAGGAACTCTTTTCTCTTGGCTGACTCCTGCACCACACCCAGCACTCAGCTTACAGGCTGATCTTTAGTGTAAGCCCTCCCTCACCCCTCGGACTGGATTCCTTTGTAGCTGTCTTAGTCCATTCAGGCTGCTATAACAAAAACACTGTATATAGACTGGGTGGCTTACACAACACGCATTTATTTTTCACGGTTCTGGAGGCCGAGAAGTCCAAGATCAAGGCAGGTTCAGTGTCTAGGGAGGACCTGCTTCCTGGTTCCTAGGGCCATCTTCTTGCAGTGTCCTCACATGGGGGAAGCAGTGAGGGAGCTCGGCCCTCATCACCTAGCTATCTCCCAATGGCCCACCTCCTAATGCCCTCACATTGGGGGTTAGGATTTCAGAACTGGGGGGGACACAAACATTCAGTCCAGCGCAGTAGCACTTATCAAAATTGTCGCAGAACTTCTGCTCCATGTCTGATTAAAACAATGCTTCTCAAACTGTCACGTGTGCAGGAATCACGCAAGATGGTGTTAAAATGCAGATTCGGATTCCTAGGTGTGGGGTGGGGCCTGAGACTCTGCATCTCTAACAAGGTCCCGGGTCATATTGGTGCTGCTGGTCCGTGAACCCCTCCCTGAGAACAATGGTGCCGACCTTTCTCAATCAGGGTTCCATGAGAGAAGAAAGTTCGACAGAAAACCAGTTGAACTACTGTTTTCTCGTTTCTCCTAAGGAGGGTCCTTAACCAGAGCCATTAATCAGAAGTCAGTTCCTTGCAAATCTCGTATGCCTTGGGGCAGAGTTTCTCAACCTCCGGACTGTTGACATTTGGGGCCGGGTAATTCTTTGCAGTGGGGGCTGTCCTGTGCATTGTAGGGTGTTTAGCAGCATCCCTGGCCTCCTCCCACTAAATGCCAGTAGCACCATCTCCCAGTTGTGACAACCAAAAATGTCTCCAGACACGGCCCAATGACCCCTGGAGGCAACATCACCAGAACAATTCCTTTGGGACCTCCGGGTGTCATTCTCTGGCAGTACCCAGTTGAGACGGGTGTGGGGTTGAAGAAAATGTTTTATTCATGGCTATAATCTCTTCGTCTAGCACAGTGCTCTGTATATGGCAGACCCTCAATATGCGTTTGTTGATTGATTGAATAAATGAACGAATAAATGAAAATAAACGGATGAAAATGAGCTCCAAAATCCTGCTTGGCTGGTGGGTGAACAGAGCTGTCTTCACGCAGTCTCCAACCTCCTCCGCCCCACCCTCCCCCTCAAAAAAACAGTAAAACTTAGCGGGCCAGTTGTCATTGAAGGCACAACTTTTCTAAATGTAGCATTTTCCAGAGTAAATATCCTTTTGAAAAAAACGCGAAGAAAGATTCTCGCTTGAGATCTTTTTTTAAAATGTCTCCAATGACTAAAATCCTCTTACAGTAAATATCCAGAGAATTGCATTTGCTTAAAGAAAAAAAAAATTTAATTGCTGTTTTTAGTCTCAAGTGTAGAAAGTACTTGAAAATCATGGACTTTTTTTTTTTTTTTTTGCGTCTGACTGGGCAAGTTATAAAATGGTAGAATTAATTTGGGTTCTAGATCGTTTCCAAAACTTCACCTTAGACTGAGGCCTCACGGATAAAGCAGCATTGAGAACTTATAAAAAAAAATCCCTGTAGCAATAACTGGGAATTCAAGAAAAAAAGCAGTAGTTGTAGGAGTTTTTTTGGGGGGAGGGGCAGTAGATTTTATATGGTTTCAAAAGGAAAATTGCAAATAAATAAAAACAGATCTGCACCTTGCTTGAAAGCTATGGATTCGGGTTCTATTAAGAAAGAGGGAGAATTCATTCAATGTGTTCGTTTCCAACATATTCAGAGACAGACAAGTTTTCAAACCACATTGCTTCTAGAAAGCAAAGCCAACTTCTCGCTCCTCTCTTCCAAACCCTTGGGCAAATGGGATTTGGAGTCCTGAAGAGGTTTCCGGAAAAGGATATGGTGGTGGCGACATTCCAATGCTCTTCTCAGTGTATCCTTCTTTACCTAGCAGAGGCAGAAAGTCTTTTTTAGCTTGTATGTCTCCGGTGCAATCCATTGGTAGTGGCTGTAGGCATGGTTTTCGGAAAAGAGTGCTATGATTGATTGGTAATGTCTGCCACAGGCAGGGGCGTGGAGAATGACGGACCAGCTGTGTATTTGCCATTCCTGGATCCTGGTATGATCTTTTCCTCTTCCACAGGTGTCCTAGGCAAATGGAGAACATTAAGAAGTCACTGCACAGCCGAGCATAACATGCCTCGCTCTCTTTCACACAGACACACCAAGTCAGCATTTCAATTCAAGAAAGCTCCCAAGACAGAGGTGACACAGAAACACACTTTGGGGGGAAACTTCCCCCTTCCCTGGAATAGGATACCATATGTGTGACTCCCTCTCAGGGTCAGTATGGCTGGAACATGCCATTTCTCCTCTATCCAGTTACCCTACATTCGACTCTGTCACTGTGACACCATATGCTGCCGGAACAACACATCCTCATTCCTTGGAATAAAAAGGTCTTTCATAAGACTTATTAAGTCTGAATCTTAATCATAGTCATCATTATTCAGTCTGCTTGCTGTCCACAATATTGAAATGAAGGGAAACAAGAAATAGAAAAAGACAAGTTTACGATCTTCAAGACACCGATGAATAAGAAACGATGGCGAAGAAAGCAAGAGTGACCTCAAAAAAAGAAACGTCTTAAAGTGTAAAAAAAAAAATCCACAAATAGACTCTTAGCTTTCAATATTAGTCTTTACTTTAAAAATAAGGGGAGGGATGATTAAAGAGATGAATTCACATTTGAATAGAATCCAAATGACTTAAGAACTATTTGGATCCGAATATTTCAGTTGGACAAGGAATGATATTAAAGTTATGTGATACATTAGGGGTTGAAGTGAAATGGAAATATTTCTTTCATTTAAAAGCAATTTTCTTGCCTTTGTGGGCCTTGAGAGTTTCCCAGGTTGTGAGTGCCAACTCCCCTCCCCCTTCTTTCCTTTAGATTCATGGAATCCTATTTAGGGGGAAAATGGAGTTTGTGTTTGTGAGAGCTCCTTTTTTAAATCGTGCGGCTGCAGGGAAGACCTTCCACGTAGAGCTGAGAGGTCGGTAATTTTGAATCCAAATTAGAAAGTTTTGGTAATAGCCATACGGCCGAATCACACCTGCATTTGCTGCTGGCTTCGCATCTCCCACCTAACAGATGATGTGGCCACGAGTGCCATCCCTGGTCAGTGTGGGGAAACGGGAAGTGCCAGCCTGGAAAGACAGGAAGCAAGTGGCTGAGCTCTTCTCCACCGCATCTCAAAAACAGAGGGCATGTGGGGGGCCTCATCAAGCAGAACTTAACTTCCAACTCAGCAAACATTTATTTAGTGCCTACTATGTGCCAGGTGCTGTATTAAGGGCTCTTACATGTGGCATCTCATTAAAACCTCATGACAAGGAGAAGCATCTTGGCGAACTCTGCCCATTTCTCAGTCCTTAGCGTGGATTTCATAGTCACCTTAGGGCAGGTCTCTCAGTCTCAGCACTGTTGGCATTTTAGGCTGGAGAATTCTTTGCTGGGAACTGTCTTGTGCGTTGTAGGATGTTTAACAGCATCCTTAGGATGTGTATCAGTGGCCTGTGCCTACTAGATACCAACAGCATACCTCACTCTAGTTATGACAACCAAAAATGTCTCTAGACATTGCCCAATGTCCCCTGGGAGGGGAAAATTGCCCCCAGTTGAGACCCTCTCCCTTAGAGACAGGATAGTTTGAGCCCTTGGGCAGCTGTAGACAAACATTCCTTTTATTCCCCGCTATGGTCTGAGTCAGTGGCTCTCAAACCTGAGCGGTCTCTATACGATACCATATAGACCCTACTTGATGGGCAGGAAATTTTCAAGGGTAATTCGACTCCATCCATTTTTGCCTTACAGGCTGGCATTGAACCTAACCTCTCTCTTAAATTTCATACCACTGGCCTCCCTGAAGAGCCCTGCAGTGGTCACAAAGGTCTTTCCAGCATGGAATCTCTCTCATGCCCAGGCTTTTTCCATGAAGCCAATGGTGACAACTGCCATTGCTGAACACTTCCCATGGAGTCGGGACACCTCACTAGATACTGTGAGGTAGGTACTATTTCTGCTCCCTTACAAGAGGAGACATTGAGGCTCACACCGGTTAAATAACTTGCCCCACATTGCACAGCTAATAAATGGTGGAACCCTTCTGATGCCCAGCTGTACTGCTTTTCAATAGAAAGTATGCACAGCGAAAACTCAATGACTATTAGTGACTGTTTACTAGTGGGAAACAAATCTGTCTAATCTGCTCATGAGCAGTTATTCAAAATAATTTCCCTGAACCAAAAAAGACTGATGGTATTGGCCAATCCTCCCAACCTCACGGCTAGCAAGGATATGGGTATTCAGGGTGTATATGTATATCTACCCCAAATTGTGTTTCTCTTTCAAAACACAAAACAGAAGCTACCCAAACGTGCATTAACTAACTGTCAAAACAAAACAAATCATTTCATTTGGAACTACAAAAAGACTGGAGTGTTGGCAGGTACCATAAAATAATCGTGATCTTACTTGCCACATCATAGCAAGATTACACATTTGCTCTTACATTTCCCCACGTGGCTGGGTGCTTCCTGAGGTCAGGGACTACTTACTCATCATCACTAGACCCCCGCAAACTACAGTTGATGAGTTACTGATTAATACACGAATGCACTTTTTAACCTAACACACACACTTTATCTCCATTCTCTCAGTAACTGTGGGTGGTATATATTTTGGAGATCCTCTTTATCATAGGAAGAGACTGAAACTGAGGGAGATAAAGTGACCAGCCCAAGGTCACCTCTTGGTCAACTATGGATCAAGTCTCATGCTTTGAACCCCAGAGCTCATGCTTTTTGCAATAAGGGCTGCCAAGATAAAGGAGGGTTGGGAAGCCCAGGTGTGGACTTGGTTCTGATGTCTAACATTTCTGAACTGTCTTTCTATTAAGCAAAATAAATACAGGGAGATTGCATCCTATGAGCCTTTAATGTACGTGGATTCAGCCATGTATGCTTGTGGTGAGAAAGAGAGAACAATGTAATGAGTATAGGGAGTTCCCACAGCAGGCTATGGGATGTGCGCATATCCAGGGTGAGCTTGGGGTGGGACCACAGGATGGCTGATCCCTTGCCAGTCTCAGGAACCACCAGCCTCTTTTCATGTGTGGCCCTTGGCTCCCCTGAGTGGGAGTCCCATGTCTATAAATGTTTTTAAAGTATTTAAGGATCATTATTTCTCATACAATCTGACCCTTAAGTACAAGGAAATTGCTTCATCTGGTTCTCAGCCAAAGAATAAGGTGGGATAAACTGGCTGGGTAGAACTTACTGAATTGAGAGATGGTCTATGAATGACCACCATGGCTGCTTCCTAAGGGATTTCGAGGGATATATGTGACTATGATCAAACATGCTGATTTTTGACCCCAAGATATGCCTGAGAATTACCGGGAAAACATCAAAACCAGACCTTATGCAAGAGATCTATGAAGACGTAAATTAAAATGAGAAAGACAACTTTGACATTTTTCTTGAATGCTGGGCCTTGTTCATATACAGGCATACCTCATTTTATTGTGCTTCACAGATATTGCATTTTTTTTTTTACAAATTAAAGGTTTGTGGCAACCCTGTGTCAAGCAAGCCTATTGGTGTTAAAAGCTCAAATAATGGTTAACATTTTTTAGCAATAGAGTATTTTTTACTTAACGTATGTACATTGTTTTCTTAGACTTGATGCTATTGCACAGTTAATAGACTACAGTGTAGTGTAAACATAACTTTTATATGCATTGGGAAACCAAAAAATTTATGTGACTTGATTTATTGCCACATTTGCTTTATTGTGGGGGTCCGGAACCAAAGCGGCAATATCTCTGAGGTGTGCCTATATACTAACTCATTTAGCCATCACAACGTGCCTATTGGTAGGTACTATTATTATTATTCCCATGCCATAGATAAAAAACTGAGGTATAGAGGGACTCAGTAACTTGCCCAAGGACATAGCTGGGAATTGACAGAACCAGGATTTGAACCCAGGTACCTGAGCCCTCTACACCCAACCACATTTCTCTCTCCCCAACCAGGGAGTGATCCCCAGAAGACTTGGACTAGAGTTCCTCATCTTTCCAGCTCCCTCAGACCTGACCCTGACCTGGAAACACTGGGAATTCAATAACGACTAGTTTTGATCCATCGCTTAGATTGTTGACTGTCCTTCAAAACATTTTGACAAGGGAAAAGGAACAACGACCCAGGAGCTCAACATTTCAAGGAAATCTATAGCTTGGTAAAAACACCAAAAGGAATGAAAACAAGGTGATAAAACGGAATATAAATAGCTCCACCATTATCTGCAGAGTGTGTTATAATGCATAACAGTGGCTGGTCGGTGCAGAAAACACAGCCTCTTTGCAATGTTTTGTTTGTGTCACCGTTTCTGTTAGTGAGAAAGGAACACAAATAAAGAGTTAAATATTTTAGTGAGAATTCTATTAATTGGGCCGGGGACGGAATGCAGGTCTCTATTTGTCTTCACTCTGAAAAACGCTTCGCGAAGTCCCATCGTGTGTACGCGGGAGCAGGGAAGGCTGAGGCCCCTCAAGACAACTGTTTGCAGGCAAGTTGACAACCACTTTGCCAGAGTTCCTTTAATGAGCTAATTACAAAGGGCTCTTAGGTGTCTCTGCAGCCAGTCCTGGAGGAGCCGCACTTCAGAAACACTGAATGAGTCATTAGCACCTGAAATACTATAAACACTGTAGACTCTTAGAACATCTCATGAAATGAATGTATCTGCCACTTCAGGCTGATCTTCTGTAGTAGTCAGGACTTTTTCAGTTGCAAGCAACAGAAAACCAACTCAAATTGGCTTAAGTAGAAAGGAATGTTTGCCGGCATTAGGCATGGCTGAATCCCTGTGCTTAATGGATGTCAGCAGGAATCCGACTTTGTCCATTTCCTGGCTTTTCTTCCTTTGTGTTGGCTCCATTCTCAAGCAGGCTTCCCCTAAATGGTGTTAAAGCTGTTCCTGGCAGTTTCAGCCTTACATCCTACCAGCTTAGCATCCTAGGCGGACGAGAGCACCGATTTCTCAATCGTTCTGGCAAAAATCCCAGGGCTGTAATCCTTTGTCTCTGATTGGCCCAGCTTGGGTCACATGTGCATCCTTGAGCCAATCCCAGTGGCCAGAACAAGCAATACTCTTATTAGTCAGGACTGGGTCACACCTACCTCTAAAACCAAGATAGGGGCAGGCCCACTGGAACCACAAGGATCAAGGTATGGGGGAAACTTTCCCAGAGGAATATCCAGGTTCTGATGCCAGACAATGGGGGTGGAAGGTAATGGAGAGATGATGCTGGGCAGGCAAAACCAGTGAGCGTCCTTGGAATCTTCTCTCTAAATTATCTCCAACAAGCAAGGTGTTCCCAAGCAGAGGAACTTCGTGTGGTTTACAAGTGTAATTTAGATATTTGCTTGGATATCTGACGCTTAAACATGGCCTGTATTGGCTAGAACATTCTGGAAATATTTTCTGCAAATTGCACTCACCCGCGTGGCTTGAAGTTTGGGGGGCTTTTCTTTCTTTCTATCTTTCTTTTTTTTAATTCTTGGAACAAGTCCTTAAGAAAAAGAGGAACACAAATGCCACAAAATGATTTGAAGCAGACAGACAACTCTGAGAGCAGACAGAGATGGTCAATGAGCACGCAGCTTACGTTTCTCTGTCCTGACGACCTTTCCTCTGTTGAATAATATTCTTGGGAATCCTTCCCGCCTCTTCTTTTTTTATGTTAATGACTTTGTGCCTATTACAAAAGCAGTACCTGCCTAAATCAGAAAGAACTGAATATACAGAAAGCGTCCCCAGTGAGCGCGCACACACATGTCCACACACATCATCGCCCACCATTTTATTCAGAAACATCTATTCACCCAGCAACACGCCCTATGGCTTGTCCACACACCATCTTAACCCCATTTCACAGATGAGGCTCACAGCATTCAAACTGACAAATGGGGGGCTGGGAACCGAACTCACGTTTGTCTGACCTCAAAGCCTTTATTCTCTCTGTGACTCCTCCTCCACTCCGTCTTACCACCTGAAGATTTCCTGAATTAACCTTACAAAAATGGTGGATTGTTCATAATGTCTTATGGCCTGCTTTTTCATGAGCCACATTTTCCCGTGCCATTTAACACGCTTCTGTGCAATTTTTTTGGACTGGGTTGAATCTGTGACATGGATGCGCCATAACTGACTCAATGAATCCCTGATTGTTGGACATTTAGGTTGCTTCTAATTTCTCAATATTATATGAATGCTACAGGGAGTCTCCTTGGGGGAACATTTTCACATACATCTCTGATTATGTCTTTGGGATGAATTCCTAGAATTGCTGGATCAAAGGCATTGTGTATTTTTAGTGTTTAATACCTATTGCCAAATTGTTCTTCAGAAAGGCAGACCCAGGGTACAATCCCACAGCAGTATGAGTTTCTGTTCCCCAATCTGTCCCTCAGAGATTACTAGTCATTAGCTAATTGTGCCTCCCATCCCCTACAATGGGGAATGGGGACTTTTTCAAAGTATAAATCACTTAATAGTATTCAAATATTTTAATGCAAATGCAGTGGTAAAAATTGGTCAGTAATAATTTGCATCCCTGTCATTATTATGATCCGTATTGGGAGAGTTCATGCCCTTTCTTCCCAGTCCTTGAGACTGAGTCCACACCTTGGCACAGGACTCCAGACAGCACCATTAAGAGAACTCTGGCTACAAGTCAGGAGTGACGCACTGGCTTCAGTCAAGGACGACAGAAGGCTGATCTGCTGTAATGATCCTCGCTTATGACCGTAACTGCTCACGTTGCCGTGGGGCCCGTGCCACCCAACTTCCTTTTGTAGGGAAACCACCCATTTTGGGGAGCCACTGTCAGATGTTTTGTGTCCTGGGGTGGGTCCTGAATGGACCGGGCCTGTGATCTGTAATATGGTCAGACTCAAAACACAAGAGAATCGGACTTCTTTCGGGGTTTGAAGTTGAAGAACTAAAAATGACTGAAGCCAGGTGGAGAGTAGCTGGATCATGAGTGGGAAAGGGGCGTCGGAGGGAAGGCTCCATGGCTCCGTGTCAAGCAGAGGCGTGGCACCCAGTGGACGCCCAATACACGTATTTGTAGTTGAATGAATGCGTGAATGTATTTGATCACAGCGAAATCTCTCTTTTTCTACACTGTCGAGCACCCCCTCCTGCTTCTGGCAACAGCCCCGCCATTCCTCCAGGAATTCCCATGGGAATTGTCATTCTAAAATGGAACACCAGCAGGGGCAAGGCAGGCTCCTGAAGGAATGGGAAGGAGGGGTCTAGTTTGACACGGTCCACTTGACCACCCAAACTGAGAGGTGAGGTATGAGCTCCTCAGGGCCTGGCGTGTCTTCATGGTGTGACGCCCACATTCTTTTCCTGATTCTACGCCCACACTCCTCTTTGGCTTATTTCCATTCCCTGCATGCGTCCTGTACTTTCTGTCCTTAGCACATTCTCTCTACTGTTTCTCAACCCAGCATCTTCCTCCTTCCATCTCGCCCATGAAAATCCTACAAGGCCCATCACAGACGCCACCTCTTCCAGGAAGCTTTTCCTGATCTGCCCTAATTCATTTTCTTCAAAGCACTGGTCAGGACCTCAGATTCCCTTATCTGTGTATAGGATGATGGTCTGTCTTCCCTGCCGTGAGGCTCCCCAGGTGAGATCTTGTCTGTCTTATTCACAGCTGCAACCCCATGCCCTAGAACAGAGCCTGGGACATGGTAGGGGCTCAAAGAACTTGTCTTGACTGACCCAGCCTTGGAGGTGTCAACCAAGCAAGGTCAGTGGAAGGTTCCTCCCAGGAGCTGGACTTTCTAGTAGAGGGTGGGCATCTGCTGAGTCATCTGGTGGTCACCTGTCAGGAGTCCCTGCAGCCAAGGGCTGCAGGTCTATCCTGGTCCACACTCTTGAGGTCCGGGGGCTCATCTCTTCTTCAATTCCAGAGCTACCCCACAACCTTCTGATAAATGATTTCTTTGTTTATGAGACTGTTTCTGCTCCTTGCCACCACAGAACCCTCACCAGGTACTGATCTTCATAACCAATGTTCATTTGTTCCTTTGCAGAAAAGGAAACTGAGGCAGGGCCTTGCCCAGAGCCAGCATCACTTGTGGGCTTTGAGGGGTTTTCCCTGAATTCCCGTTGAGCTTTTCTGATCAACAGCCAAATCAGAACAAGATGAAGCTCCTTCACTCTATTTTCTAACTCCCCACCCCATTTTTGGCCACCCGACCCCCATGGGGCTTGTGTTCCTCCCAGCTCCCACATCTATCACAGACCATCTGATGTTCTGGGACCACGTGCCCTTAGCCCTCTCCATGCTTCTGTCCACTCCGATTGGGATTGGACTCGACACAGAATCTAAGACAGAACATTGGGATGACTTCTTGACCTGCCATCTGTCAGGATCCAGGTCTTAGCATCATTCGTTCATTCATTTACTAACTATTTGTTGAGCATCTATTATGCACGGCCCTCTTCTAGAGAGTTGGGCTATATCAGATCCCTGCCCTCATTAGATTTACAGTCCAGGAGGGAGAGATAAACAGTAAGTAACAAATCATAATAAATAAGTAAATTACCTAGTGTGTAAAAGGTTGTAAGTGCCCTAGAGGAAAAGGTAAGGGGGATTAGGAAGAAGCAGAGGGCTGGGTTGCAGTTTTGAACTGACTATTCAGGACTGGCCTTACGGAGGAGAGATTGGAGGAAAGACTGGACTGAGCGACACTGGTGCCTGGAGGAAGGGTGCTCCAGGATAGGGACCAGCAGGGGCGAAGGCCCTAAGCGAGGAGCTTTAAGAATCCAGCAAGTTTGGGTTCCAATCTCTAATTCTTCACCTGCTTTCTGTGTGAGCTGGGGAAAGTTAACGAACCTCGCTGAGATTCAGTTTCCTTATCCGGGAAAGTGGGGATAAAAATGAGACAAAGCAGCTGGAACAGAGCGGACACTCAGAAACTGCTATTAAAGACAGTCCCCGAGATTTGGGGACTGACCGCGGGGAAGTCCGAGGCAGCGGCGGGCAGCAGAGCCAGCCGGTTAGGAGCATCGGCGCCAGCTCTGTCATTTAGTAGCCCTGTGACCTTGGGCCAGTTTATGTAACCTCAGTCTCCTCGCTTGAAAGTGGGATAATAATAGCAATGACATCAGAGCGTCCTTGTGAGGAATAAATGAGAGAATCCTGGAACGTGCGCAGGAGGTGGGCCTGGCTCTGAAGAAACACTCCATGAATGGCAGCTATTTTTTGGCTGAAACCCTGGGGAGCGAGGCTTTCTTTTCTCCGTAGGATTGCTAAGCTGGTAGACCGTGAGCCGGGGAGCTGCTGGGGGCCATCTGTGGGCGGTCCTGCCTGCAGAGGAAGCCATCCCAAAGAAGGCAGAGCGGGGCGGTGGACGGAAAGGGGCTCCCGAGGACTTGTTTTTTTATGTAACTTTAAAAAATAACATTAAAAACTTATTACCATGGGGGCTGGCCCCGTGGCCGAGTGGTTAAGTTCGCGCGCTCCGCTGCAGGCGGCCCAGTGTTTCGTTAGTTCGAATCCTGGGCGCGGACATGGCACTGCTCATCAGACCACGCTGAGGCGGCGTCCCACATGCCACAACTAGAAGAACCCACAACGAAGAATACACAACTATGTACCGGGGGGCTTTGGGGAGAAAAAGGAAAAAATAAAAAAATCTTAAAAAAAAAAAACAACTTATTACCATGGGATTGCACCATACCCGCATTTAGCATATGCAAATTCAACTCTGTGCGTTTGGAAAACGAGCGCCATCCTCCGGAAGCAAAGGGCCAGGTAGGACTGAATTTGTTCCTCCGTGGCTTCCGTAACTGAGGGAGGCGCACCCCAGGCCCTTCTCTTCCGTCCTACGGCAGTGGTACCCACCCATCCCGATGTTTAGCGCCAGGATGCTCTTTTTAAAACTTCCCCAAATCGCACCACCCTGGCCATGAACCTGTTGTTTGAGAAAAGGCCTGACAACAAAAAGCCACTATGAATTATTCTCTACTTTTAAAGGATTTTTTTTTCATTGCTGAAAATCTAGTCATATGTCATGTGTGGGAGGTATTGTTTATTCATTCTATGGACAATCCCGTTTGCAGCCCCTCGCTATGACTCTGGACTCCGCCCGCCCCAGAATGCTGCAGCCTGCAGGTCACAATGGAGCCGTTCTGGTTGTGGCCTGCAGCCCCCTGAGTGGGTCTACAGCTTCCACGGAAAGCCACGAACTGATCCCCTAAGGGCGCTCTCCTCCTCGGAGTCTGATGAACAAGTGACACCTACATCCATCGATTTCCAGCTTGATGTATGACTAAGTGCCACTTTCTAGGAAACTACTGAGTTACTACAATTTACTAGTCACGACTAAAATTAGGATGTTACTAGGCTTTCCCAAGAACTCAGCTGCAGTGTTCTTCTTAGAAGTCTGGCTCCTGCTCCATGTCTGCCAACTTTGTAGAACTCCCACAGCACGAGTCGGAGAGGAGGAACTGGTGGTGTAGACAGGAGGAAGGGCCTTTGGCCCTGCCTAAGGGAGCCAAAGGTCAAAAGAATTTGAGAGCCGCTGTTGTAGGATCTGGGACTTCAGAAATCTCCTCTCTGGGGTGCTTTAGTCTTCCCTCCACCCCCGTGTCAATAGCTTTGACATTTCCAGCTGCCACTATGTCAGTCCTGACTGCGCACATTTAAACCACAATGAGTTACCCACACAACACACTTTGGATGACTAGTATCCATAAATAACATTAAAATTCCGGTTCTGACCACCACATGCCTAAGACTGCCTTCAGACATCTAATAGATATTCATTAAGACTCAAATATGTCAGACATGTGTTAGTTCTGGGGCATACAGTGGTAATAAAGCCTGCCACATTCCCTATCGGCATTGAGTTTACAATCTGGTGTCAGAAAAAGACGTTACACAAGTAAACAGCAACACAATTTTACAATTCTAGGTGCGTAGAAAGCTAAACGAAGCGTTGAAGTAGGGACTAGCAGGGGAGGCCCTGTTTAAACACAGTGGTCCAGGAACGTGTATCGGCCAGGGTCCTGGGGTTGTAAGCAACAGAAAATGACGCTGGGGTTTGTTTGGAAAGATGTGACTTCGTTCACAGAAGCAATGGGAAGACCAGACAAGGTGCAGGAACGACAGGAACCAGGAAAACTCTGGGGCTCTAGGGAGCATGAAGGAGTGGGGGGCCTGAAATGTCTCACATACAGGGTGTATCAAGGCCAAGCGTTTCCCACCCCTGGTTCACTCGGGTCAAGGGCCCCTCCTTGCTGGAGGAGGTGGTGGAGAGGCAGAGCACCTGGACTGACTGTCGCCCCAAGACAACATGGAACAGGGAGGGAAGCAGGGTTCTATGGCAGGTCCCCTTGGCTGGCCAAACCAATATGCATTTCTCCCTCCTTCTCTTCTGCCTGCTTCCATTGTCAAGGTCAATAAAAGCTAAACCCTTGCCTTCCCAGCCTCCCTTGTGGCAAAGGTGGTCACATGACACAGGTCTGGCCAATGGGATAAGCTGCCTAGGGTAGTGGGAGGTGTCTTGGAAAAACTTTTATTTTTGAATAAAAGGGGAAAATGTTGCTTCTCCCTGTTTTGAACATGAATATAATGCCTGGAATGGCATCCGTCAGCCTTCTTACAACCATGAGAGAAAGCCCAAGAGAATTACAGAAATACTCTTCTGGATACAGCTGTGCCATTGAACAAACTCTAGAATCGCCTGAGATCTTGTTTTGTGAGGAAAATAAACCCTTCATTTTTTTTAAGTCATTCTTTGTCAGGTATTCTCCTGTTACTTGCAGCCAACTATATTTTTAGGTGATTGTGGTCAATTATATTATTGTTCCCAACTATTTGCTCCCTTTCCTGTAACAGGATTGTACACCCCTGTCCATTGCCATGTGAATTGCAGTGCCTCTCAGACGTGGTGTGTCCTGCCCCGTCTGCGACAGACTTGGATGTATGACTTGTCTTGGCTAATGGAATGTCAGCAGATAATACGCACATTCCTATGCTAAGTCTGAACCAAAAGCTTTAAGAGAGAGTGTGCAATTCAGTTATGTCACCTGCTGTTTTCCATTGGCCATAAGAACAACTTGTCCCAAATAGGGTCTGCTCCCTCAGCCTGTACCCTAGGATGACAGATGTACGGAGCAGAGCTACAGCAGCTGAAATGTAACCGACATGAAATAAATGTCTGCTGTTGTAAGCCACTAAACCCGGGGTTGTTTGTTACTGCAGCAAAGCTGACTAATACACAGAAAATGATGTGTTACCAAAAAAATTGGTATTGATGTTGGGCAGGCAAAATTAATCAGTATCGACTACTAATGACCTTCCTGAGAAAGTGACAATAAAGTGGAAATAAAAACCCTGCATAATAATCAGCCATGCAAAGACTCAGGTGAAGAGCATTCCAGGTCAGGGACCACATGTTCAAAGATCTGAACTAGGAAGACACTTGGCATCTTTAAGAAATTGAAAGAAGATCAACATGGCTGGAACATCCTCATTCTTCCTCCTTACTCTGTTCCCGCTCTCCCCTGTTTCCAGTCTTAAGCTTGGACTCGTGTTTCTCAAGCCCCTCTTCTCTCCTTGCATTTACTGACGCAACTCAGATTCACTGTCCCTGAGCATCTGCTTCTCTAAGGACTCAGCTTGCAGTCATCTCTAGCTCATCCCACTCTTTGCTTTTCCAGCTCTGACCCCAGGAACCAAACACCAGCCTGGACCCAGTCTGGATCCCCTGGACACACAAGGCCAGGCATCAGACAACGTGGGCTTTCTCCCTGTCTCACGACCCAGGCTCATTTTGTGGGGCTCCAATTAGCACCAGGGAAGTAGAAGCCCCTCCACATCTTTTAATTGGTGGCCACACACAGTTCGTTAAGCTTAACTAATGAGCCTTTATCAACTCATTTCTGATGCCGTGGTGGAAAGTTGAATTCTGTGTGCAGGTTGGGAAAGCAGATGGGTGGGTGTGTCTGTGTGGTTCTCAGTGGTGGTTTGTATTCCTAGTGGGCACTCATTGGATATTCAGTCGAAAACAGTAAAAACCCCAAGCGTATTAAACCGAATGACATATCTGCTCCTAAATCCTATGAAACAGACCCATTTTAAGATACCTCCCTGCGCACAGGTCCCGCCTCTGAGAACCTGCCTCCATCACGACCCTGAAATGCTCCCCCGTGGTTTTCCATTTCTCAGGATGCTTCTCAGTTCTTTATTGACCCCCTGCTTTGGTTTCTGAGAGAGTTGTGTCTTTGCAATAAATCCTGTCTTTCTCGGGGGGGCCTGAGTGGATCTCTGTTCCTTACGACTCAAGATGTTCAGACTAGACCACTTGCTCTCAATTCTGCCCGTGGCTGTGTTAGCTGCTAGGGATGATAGTGTCATTATCTGGAGAAGGGCTGCCCGCCTACCCCAAGCTCATCCTTTGGGAGAGGTTTAGCTTGAAGGTTTGGCTTTCTTCTTAGTGGGGTCAAGGTGAGCCTGCAGAGAGAGGAGCCGCGACAGGAGAGGGGAGTGGAGAAATGGGAACGAAGTTGGAGGCTGCCTGAAAGATGGACGAGGCTGCTGACTTTCCTGGAATTTAAAAGCTCGGGTCCCTGGGGACCAAGTTTCGCCTTGAAGACATATTTTGTTGGGCTGGAACTATGAGTTTTTTTTAAATTTGAGGGTAAATGCTTCTGGGCCAGAATGTACTTCTTCGTTTGCCATAGTCTCCACTACTCTCTATTGTCATCCATGCAGTGGCTTCCTTCACTTAGTCACGTCACCTGTCTGGCTTCTGTAGCCAGCTGAGTTTGTCATCTGTGCTTTATGTAAAAAGCCTGGTAAAAAAAGTGGTTTTCAAAGATCTGTCAGTCAGTTCAACACTGACCTTGCACTTGGAATCTCTACCAAAGTCCCATCTGATTAGCCTCTGCTCGTCATTTTAATGCATCGAATGTGCTAAGAGTCTTGTGCAAACCTGCCTTGCAAGTAAAAGGAGCATAACTAACGCCTCTCACCAGCCGCTGGAGCTCAAGGAGGAAAATAACCTTGGGAGTCCCCTTTGGAAGGGAAGAAGGTTGTCAGTGGGGTCGTTCTGCCTTTGGGACCATCTGATTTCTCATGGGAGGAAAAGCCAAAAATGTCTCTCTAAGCTAGAAGAGGGGGGAAAAGAAAATGCACTTCGGGACTGCCGTGACGGGGCAGGCTGGTCCAGGGGCAATGCCGAGGGCAGGGGCGATGTGTCCAGGCCTGGTAAGAGACACTCCAGCTGCGTTCCCCAGCGCAGCCTGAACTTTCGACCTCTTTGTCTACTCTAATTACTGGAACCGGCAGGATTAATGCCTCGACCTACTTTCCAGTCCTTTTTGCTGCCGCAGAGCGATAAGGCCTCACTGGGCTTCTCTCTGTCCTTTTAATGCAGCAGAACTCGCTGAGAAGTTGCATGCAAACTCCCATTTGAGCCGAAGGAGCATCTCATCTTTGAACTGGAGAAAGGGGCTCCTTTGCAGCTGGGTCTGACATTTAGGTTCTCTAATGTTACTCAACAAAGAGCAATCAAACACAGGAAAAAGTCCCCTACTTTGAGAACAATCTGATACAGAAATAAAAACAAGATATCATTTCATATCTACTAAATTAGCATAACATTTAAATTGATAACACCAAGTGCTGGGGAGGTTGTAAGAAACCTATGTGTTCACGAGTTGCTGGCTGGCACAATTTTATAATACAGTAATATATACCAGGGGCCATTAAAATCCTTGCTGTCCGTTGATCCAGTAATCTCATTCCTGGGAAGTTGTCCAAAGGAAATGGCTCAAAAGAAGGAAAAAGCTGTATATATAGAGACCTTCCATGTGGCGTAGAGACAGGGGCAGCAAAATGACCCACAGGCTGGCAAACCCATGGGCCAAAATCAGCCTGAGGCCTGTTTTTATTTGTCCAGAAGCTAACAATGGTTTTTTAATGCACTCTTAAAAGATTGTTAAAACAAACAAGCAGACAAAGAATATTTGAAGTTTGCTGACCCCAGAGGAAGAGAAAACTGATGAAGGCTGTGAAACAACATGGGGAAGTGCTTATAGTACATTAAGCTTTGCAGAATATAAACGGAATGGTCACTATGATCTCAACCGTGTAAAAATATGTCATGTGCATACAGGCGGGAAGAAAAGGCACAAAACGAAATCTGTTGTTTGGGAGTAATTTGAAATGATTTATTTTTCTTAAAAGAATTCTTTCTTATTGGAAACAGCCCAGATACATGGATAGGGAGTTTATTGTGTCAATGTGGCATCCTTATGATGGAGTACTACACAGCCGTTAAAAATGATGCTGTGGGTCTGTATTTACTGAGATGGAAAGATGCTCATCACATAGTGTCAGATGAAAAGGCAGGTTATAGAATAGCGTGCTTGGTGTTAATTCATTTGTGGAAATTGGATATGATTCATCTCTGTGTCTATGCTTGGAGAACAATCTGAAAGGACAGACACAACATGTTTATGTAGTCATCGCTGGGTGATGGGATTTGGGGTGAATTTTATTTTCTTTTTACTATTGAAGGTTTGTGGGTTTTTTTGCAAGGATCATTTATTATTTTTAGAATCAGAAACAAAGTATTTTCATGAAAACTTTTTTAATGGTGTGAAGTGCTTTGACAACATAAGAGGAAAATTTGTCTTTCACAAGGTGGCTGAGGTCCTAAGAATCTGAGCAAAACTGTCCCCTGCCAGCTGCTAGCCTGCCTTGTCACTACGCCTCCACCTTAAATGTGCCTTCCTCCAGCCTGGGGCTCTCAGACACAGGCCTGAGATTAGGCCGAAGGGAGTGAGGCGTTTTCTTTGGGTGCAAAGTTTAAGGTGACACCAAAAAATCAGTACTCAGGATAAACATTTTCATGCTATATTTTTAAAAATCAAAATTAATGGGAAAAATCCATAATGAACAAAATATTAGCATTTTAAATAAAGATAAGATCAGTTTGACTGATTTTTCCTTTTGCCTCAGGCCTCACTATGGCTGGTCACTGCCCTGTTGCCGATCCTGTCTTCCTTTATAATGTTGATATTTCATTCATCGAAGATTTTTGGTGTTAATTTTTATTCTTAAAAGGTATCATTAAAACATTACTTATCTTGATGCTGAGTTTTGGGGCACCCCCTTAAATGTAGTAAAAAACATTGAATTGTATACTTTCAAAAGATTTTTATAATATATAAATGATATCACAATGAAGCTGTCTGAGAACTTTATTTGTGGATGCTGAAATTTTAGTTTTGTGTAATTTTCATGTATCACAAAATATTTATCTTTCTTTTGATTTTCTCCCCATCATTTACGGGTGTAAAAACCATTCGCAACTTGTGCTCCGTATAGAAACAGATGGCAGCCCCGATGTGGCCCGAGGGCCATAATATACCCACCCCCGTTTAAAACATGGGAAATGCTTGACACAGAACCTGATGAACAATAGTTTGAGCTTAAAAGGAGTCAACCGGCCTCTTTGAGGCTGTGTCGTCTGACAGAAGCTGGGCTAATGCCTACCACTTGGGGTTATGTTGAGCGAATGTGGGCTAAGCACCCAGCACGAAGCCTCCTCTTGGGGGGGGTCAATATTTAGGTTCCCCCCACAGCCAAGAGCAGGGAGCTGAGCCAGGCCCCAGGCAGCTTGCTCTCGAGGCCAGGGGCTGTTGGACCAGCTGCGGTCACCACTCCTGTTCTCCTCACTCCTGTTCCCCGTCTGCCATCCGTAGCCCACTTCTCGCTCGTCTATCTCAGCAGAGTTCTTAATGTCGGTCCAGCAGCCGCCACCTCGCCCCTTATCTGCTTCGCGACTGCCTGAGCGGGCTGTAAACCTGCAGATAACCCTGGTTCTCTGGACGGGAGGGCGGAGGCCTTATCAGACCCTGGCTGCAATAATTAACCATGCGGGGAAATGAGAACAAATATTGGACAGCGAATGCCTCCTATGTGTCCCAGAGCCCCTGACTCAACGGAGCCGTGGGCTCTGCTGTTTCCTTATTGCGCTGCGTCTGTCCTCACGGCCGTTTTCCTGAAATTTCCATCACCCGGGCTCCTGTTTCCCCCACCTGTTCCCTCCAGGAAGCAGACCCCCACTCTTTAGCCTTCCATTTCATTCGCCTTCACCCTTGAAGACCTTGTCCTCATCCCTCTGCTTCCAGGCCATTCATGCCCCCAAATTCTTCACGCTTCATTCTGTCCCGTCGGACCACCAAAAAGGAAAAGGGGCCCATGAGGCCTCCATCACAGGCTTGTCAGGAGGATCAAGTGAAACAAAGTAGAAGGACCTGGCGTGGTGTATTTGCCCACGTGTCCTTATGCCCCTGGGTACAGACTGTCTGTAGTTCAAACTTCACCCCCCAAGATGCAACAAACATCCTGCCCTACAAAAATGGTTCATAATCAGTTTCATTCATTCATTCAATAGCGAGGGGCTTCTGTACCATGTTGAGTAATTTGGACGCTTCCGTAGGTGTTGGAGGCGCTGATATTTTTAAAAGGTAAAAAAAAAAAGACATCAAAACTACATAACTGAACATGTACGCTCCAAGCACTGTTCTAGACAAGAGCAACATGGTTTCTGTCCTCAAGGAGCTTAATAAAGTTGAGACGGGGAGCTAGGCACACAGTGCAGGCTGCTCACAGGAAAAACAAATCCATTCGGGCTAAAGGTTCAACCCCACAGGCTTCCTGAAGGAGGAGGAGTGTGAGCTGCCCTTGAAGGATAGATGGGGGTGGCCCAGGTTCGAAGGGGGCGCAGGCCTCTAAATCCCAGGACAAGGGAAAGGTCCAGAGGGTTGTTGCAGTGTTTTTAGAAACTGTTACACCAGCGGCCGTTCTTAAGCGCATTTTGAAAGGCTTGCTAGTCTCCCAACTTCTTTCACAATCCCACAATGCCTGCGCCCTGGAGGAGCTGAGCCTTGGCTGCTGTGGGAGGTGGAGCGAGTCGCTGAAGCTTTCTGTGCTTCAGTTTCTGCATCCAAAAAAATGGAGACGATCAAGACAACCTCCCAGGGGTGTTATCAGGAGAAAATGAAACAACATATGCAAAACATTTGGAGGCTAGTAAAAGCTAGAAATTGTCATGCATATTTATCCTTGCCAACTTCTCCCTCCTGCCTGCTCCCCACCCACAGGCATAAGAAGGTGGAACAGATGCTAGACAGTTACAGAAAAAAAAACCCAAAAAACCCAACCAAACAAAGTATCACCTATAGCCTCCAATGGTTTATTAATGAATATCTCTAGGAGGGGAATCTGACTCTTGCCTTTTAGCTGCTTTGACAGTGGTTTAGACCCTGTTCATTGTTTACCCAGTTCCTTCATTCTTCCTTCTTAACAAAAAGCAATTTTGTTTGGAGTAGCAATGTGCCAGCCTCTGAGGTTGGATCATGATGCGTCTAAGCCACTTTGGCCATGTGACCCACTTTTGGCCAATGAGACCTAAGCAGAAGGCTTTGCTTTCTTAACAAATGAGGTTACAGCTGGCATTGCCTCTGCCATCATCTTCCTGCCTTGAATTGGAAAAGTGATGGCTGGAGCTGTGGCAGCCATAATGTGATCATGAGCAAGTTGTCAAAAAACTCTCAGACATGACTAAGCTACTCAACCAACACCCTGATTATTGTATGGTGAAAAAGTAGACTCTAATGTGTTTAGCCACTGTAATGGTTTTGGTTACAGACAGTGCCAAAGGTAATCCTGACTGGTTGAGCAGGGTGGATCATAGACAGGCTTTCCTTCAGAGCACCAAACAGAAATACCAAGTCAACGGGATCTGGGATCTAGAGTAAGGTTAGTAGGCAGACTCAGCAACTTAGAACTCAGGTCTTGGCGGTGAGGTCAGGACTGGAACGCAGGGCAGTTGAGCCCTCTTTGCTAAGCCAGAAACACGGCAGCAGATGAATGGGAGGAGGAAGTGCTTCCATTCAGCCCTGCAGGCTGAGGCATGTCGGGGCCAGAGGAATGAGTCTCCACCAGGAACAAGAAGGGCCCAGACACCCTGACCCCTGGCTAGATCTGCGTTCTCACTCCACTACATGCCTCGCCCCCGGCTCTCTCAACAGCTACCAGCATCTTGTTTCTCTGATTCTTTCTCATGAGGTCTTATTTTTACAACCTTCTCTCCTTGTTCACTTGCTCCTTAGAAGAACGTAGAAAGCTGATGGGGCGACAGGCTTAAAACTCTGAGGGGCTGTAGCCCCTTCTCCCCTCCCCCCCACCACGCAGAAACATCTGCTGAGCAAGCGACTGAATGCATGACTGAGCGGGTCCTGCAGTTCCATCCTGTTAGATCTGTGCTAATCCATAATAATTTCTGTTTGACTTGGGAATGCATTCTGTAATTTGAATTCTGCAAATTTACCTTCCTAATTATGTTCTCCTTTGGCTAACACAGAAATCACCCTGCACAGATTGAGTGACGGCAGGGGTCGTTTGCTGGGTGTTGGGACGGTTCGGCAGATAATCCATATATTGGCAGTCGAGAGTTGTCTCTATCAGGAAGGTCAACTGGACTGATATTTGAAGCGTGCGGAGCGTGTGTGCCGCGTGCGTGCCCTGCTTCTGCATCAGCCAATCCATGGAAACCAGGTTAACGTAAAACCCACCTACCTGCCCGGTCTTGGCCTAGACTTACTGACCTATGGTGTCGCTGTCCTGAGAGTTACAAGGTAGTCCATACCTTCAAAGATCCGGCGATGAGTTAGGTTACACCTGGCCCTGCTCAGCCTTCAGGAGCTCAAGACCTGAGAGTAGGTCCCCAGGTTAGTATATTAGATGCTGGGTACTGCATTATCCCCTTGCCTACCCAAGACACAGAGGAATGAATAAGTGAATGGTGGAATGGATGGATGAGTGGATGAGTTCTTTATATGATAGGTTCCCAGTCTCCAGGCTCCGTTCTCCAGAGGTAATTGTATGTGTTGCCTTCTGTGCCGTCTGTCCACCTGGATCTCCACTGACTGACCCTTCCGTTTGGACTGGGGCTGGGGTTCGCTCAGACCTTGGTTGACAGGCTCTACGCTCCCCTGGAAGGGATCCCAAGTGTTCAACCCAGCTGGGGATTCTTGGCCCCCTGTGCCTGGGCTGGGATACCCGCTTCCTAGGTTTGTTCCAATGTTTAGACATTTGATGGGGCCTGGCCTGGCCACGTGCCTTTAAGCTGGCAGGTCTCACCCCAGCCACATGCTAGCATTCAGTACAAATGAACCACTGACACTGTCAACTCATTCGCAGCCTTTGTCCTGAACCATTCGCCTTGACGTTGTCGCTAGCTTGGCTTTTGTTCCTAATATCCTCTAGGTATCTTGGCTCCAACCCCCATGTTAACCCTCAGATTGATTTATGATTCCACACCATTGATGGTGGTCTCATGGTTCCCTCCCGGACAATGGGTCACACTTGACTTCCTAAGGCACAATTGTGTTACTGAGCTCTGCCTCCCCTCTTCAAGGAAGCTCCACTCCAGTCCGGTTGATTACATCACCTTTGGCAGCTTTGGGTTAACGCATGGCCAAATCCAGGACTCTAGGACCACAGCGTCTTGCAGCCTTCTCTCTCCTGGGTCCACGCGGCCTCAGAATCTAGAGCAGGATGTCTATCCCTGTGGATCTGCTTGGATCGCCACCACCAGCCTCCCTTGATGTCTCTTGGCAGCTGTCATTCACACATGTATGGAATACCTACTATGTGTCAGGCACTTTGCCAGGCACTAGGGGTTTAATGGCAGCCTAGACACACACAGCCCTTACACGAAAACCTCCGGGAGAGACAGACATGTAAACAGACAAGGCAGCATGTTCAGAGCCAGAAGAGAAGTAGGAGAGCTCTGTGAACCATCACTGCACCTCCCAACAAGGGAAAGTCAGAACCAGAATGAGGGAGATGAAAACGGGGCCAGACACCAAATGGGTTCCAAATGGAAACCCCAGGGGATTGCTGGCCCCGACTTTCTTCCCTGGAAACCGGACCCACTTCCTCCTCTGGGGGAGGCATTGATGGCCAAGAGCCCTCTCTGCCTTTCGCAACTCTGAATGCCATGGTCTCTCCAATCACCCAGCTCTGGAGGAACAGCTGGGCGCTCTCCGCGCAGAGGGACACGTTATCAAACCTCCCCTCTCGAAAGCAGTATTGCTCCTGAGTGTACGTGGCGTTCCTGCCCGAAAGGAAAGACTTGGAAGAATTACCGAAAACACAGATACTGCAAATTCTGCCCCGAGATAATGGGGACAGGGCTTTCAAAGAACTCTCTGACTCTAAACAAAAATGAGAAGGAAGCTGGGCTCTTGTCCATGAGACAAGAAACCAAGAGACACGCGCAGTATGGAAGTCCTGGGGTAAGACAGTGTCAGAGTGACGAGCAAAGTAAATGGGATAAGTCAGGTCTGGTCCCCTCCCCCACACACGTAGCATAGCGGAATCTGAACTCAGTAATTTGAACCGGGCAAGGAGAGAAAGTCTAAAAGAGTAAGTGGTTCCAATGATAGAATTTATTTGGAAAGAAATTATTTAATTACCTGGAAGAAAGCAGAAGTAGTGGCAGGAGGTGGTGGAGCCATCTACTTAAATGAATATATAAGGCTTATTTGGTAATAGAACATCACTGTTTTTATGCAAATCATGCCCAAAGTCCTCCAGAAAGTGCTTCCGCTTCCTCTTCCCCTCAGAGTGGGCTTCCCCTCCATCATACACTCTGCTTTCGCGAGGTGGCATTTACCCGACTCATCGCCTCAGACCGGAAGGTGGACAGAGCGCGAGGAGAGAAGCTGGCTTCTCACCAAAGGATGGTCCAAAAATGCGATCCCTGTTACACTTGTTACACTATTAATCTCTTTATCAAAACCTTTTGTGTGAGTCCTGGTTCTCCTAAAAGAAGAGGCTAAAATGAGATTTAAAGCAGAAGGATTTTATTAGGGGAAAGATGTGAAAAAAATAGGGAGGGATCCAGAGATGGTTAGGAGGGCCATCAGACCCTGAATGAAGAAGAGAAGGGGGAGGAAGGTTTCGTGGGAGCATCCTAGACCACCGTGCAGTCTGGAAGGTTCTCGGGGCCCTTGGTGCATCGTTCCTCTGCTCCATCATTGCCTGGGAGCAGCAGCCCGCGGGATGTCAGAGCTGGCACTGGGGCCCTGGATCAATTACAGGCACTGGAGCAGCAGGTCCCAGAGGCACATGGTCATAACGGCTCCACCTCTCTTCCTAGTTACGGGGTTCCAGTTTCAAGTTCAAATCCGTGTTTGTCTGGACCAGGGCTTTCTGCGCGGCTTTCCAATGTGGGCGGCAATCGAAGACAGAAAGTTTGCACGCCACAACATTTCAGCAGCTGAATAGCGCGATGGTTTGTGAAGACCAATGGGCAAGTATTTAAAAAATCAATGAAGAGTTTCTCAAGGCTAGTCCCCTCCTGGCAGAAACGCTTGGGACACCTGTTCAAATTTCTTTATTTCTGCCCAGACCTGTCAAATCAAAGCCTTGGGGGTTGAGAACCAGAGGCCCCCAGCAGACGCCACATTTATAGATGGCTCCAAGGTAAAGGAAGCTCGTTTGAGGGGGTTTACACCAAACCCAAATTAAATGGTACCAAACAAGTGAAATCTAACTATATTTTCATATCACAATCTCCTACATTTTTCTTGCCACTGGAATCTGCATACATACACCCTCGTGGTTCAAACTCATTCTATTTTCCCAGCCCTCCTTTCAGACAGCCAAAAAAAAAAGTTACAATATTCTCAGAAAACTGTGCTTCAGAGAAAGCAGTAAGGTTGCTCAATCGTTTCCCCTTGTTAATTTGAGGATCTTAAATTATGCATGTTGTTGTGCAGGCATTTGCATGTGGAATTCACATGGCTGAGCTACCAGTCTAGGAGACAAAATTAAGCATAATAATTCGAGTAACCTGTGTCTGGTCTCGGCACCTGAATTTCAAGGCTGACTGTGTCTGAGATAAAGAATAGATAATTAAATGACTTGGGAAAATGCAGATGGAGCGTTGCTGGGGTCCAAATAGGAAAGGAGATGCCTGAGCCCCCTCCCGCCTGCAGCCCTTCTGGACTGCCCATCCTCTCGCCTTCCACGCCCTCTGGATTTCATAACCTTCACGAGGCCGTTTCCCAGAAGGCGCTGACTGCCCGATTCCCATCCTTCAGGCTAGCTGGGCAGGAAGGCCAGAAGTGGAGTTTGTCCCCGGCCTGACGTGGGTAACCTTGACTATAAAGAAACCACCACAATACAGATGGCCCTGAAATTTCAAGCGAGGCGACCGCAATATGCAGATCGGGAACTCGGAGCCGCGCGTCCATTGGCTGATTCCTGCTGTGACGTCACAAAGGGCCAGCCCCAACGTGGCCAGAAGTGCTGCGGGCAAGTTTCTGGACCAGTTGAAAAGCTTTTATTATTTTTGTGTGTGTGCGAGCCCTTTTTTTTTTTTTTTTTTTTTTAAATCAGCTGGTGCTGGTTTCCTGCATTTCCTGTTAGGGGGAAAAAACCGTTTTCATGTACAGCGAGAGCTGAAGGACTCAGGGCCAAAGAGCGTTTTGTTCTCTGTGGGGCGGCTCTGTCTCTTTACTTGGGGTTGACCAGTGTTGTGCACGAAAATGACATGCGGAAAGCTGTAAATTCCGAAAAGCTCTGGGGACCTCAGGACCCTCTTCAGCGTCGTGGTTTCCAAGAAGCTCCAGACTGACCCAAACCCTGTGAGTCAGCTGGTGGAAGTTTTGGGCTGTGATCTTGACCCTAAACCTAGAGATGCAGGCACGGGAGGTTGAGGCCTCCTTCCCGCCCCCCTGAATTTTCCCTACCTCTCTTTGCTAGGTTCGTTGCAAACGCTGAATCAAGTTCCCTGGCTCATGAGCTTCTGACAGTCTCCCACCCAGCGTGAAGTTCCCAATTTCGATGTCTGAAGAGCAGAAGTTTATCACAGCCCAGAGAGAAAGATTATGGCAGGATCACAAAATAGATACCTACAAGCTTTGCACGTCCAAGGATTGTCTTTCCCAAACAGTTGCCCTTGAAATGTCTGGCGGCAACTGTGACTGCCTCTTGGTCCCGTGAAGCCACTGGGAATTTTTCCAACATCTCTCACCACGGGGAATGCCGCCTCCCCAGACTGGCACAGACAGAGATGTGACACAACTGAAACTTTCCCTGGGGGTGGGCTGGGGTGAGGGGACACTCTGCGTTGTTGGTTTGATTTGCCCAGATGCCATGTTACCTCCCGGGAATAGCATCCATTTTTTTCCTTTGGGGAATCATCCCAACCTCATTGTCAGTCTTTGTTGGCATGGAGGGGATCCCCTGTCCCAGGCCTGGCCCATCCCTGTGTTCCATTCTCCTGGATACTCAGTGATTAGATGAGGACCAGGCACGTCGCACACATGGCTGGTGATGGTCAATCCTGGGACCTCATGGGAACTCTGAGAATCGGTGCTCTCTCTTCTCAGTGGGATTGCTAAACTGGTGAGACGTAGCCAGGGAGCTAACGGTGACCATCTTTGCCCCAACAAAGAAGGAGGCTATTCAACCATGAAGTCAATACAAAAAAAGATGGGATAGAAGAGAGAGACAGATTTCTGACATTGTTTGAACACCTGGATCCAGCTGTGCCTGAAAGAAGACCCTGTACCTTTTAGTTAATGGACTCAGTACATTTTCATTTTGATGTAAGTCTGATTGAGTTGAGTTTCTCTTAACTCAGCAAGAGTCCTCACTTGTACATCCAATTGCAAGCCAAGTGTGACCCTCGAGGGTGGGCTTAGGGCCACAATAGGCTCCTCCCTGTATGGTTTCATGCTGATTCACTTCTGCTTCTCTAACACTTGGTAGGGGAGGGGAAGAGTTGGCATGACGGCACATAGATGACAGATAGGGGAGATTGGTTGTTGTGGAGTAGGACAGCTCAGGGATCGAATGAAGAGGATTGGAGTCAGAGCTGGGCAACTGACATCGCCTCTCTGAGCCCTCGCTTCCCTCCTCTGTAACAAGGGGGTAATAAAAGTCTCTGCCACTTGGTGTTGTGTGGAGGTTTTATGCACAGCGTCTGGGGAGATGGGCTCCCTGCTCCTGGCCTCTGGTGCAATGTAGGGGCGGCGAGCCGAGGGCTCTGAAAGCCTTCACTGCGGTCGTAACCAACAGCTCTGAGCCTCTGTTGACACTGCCGGCCACGAGCACCTGCCGAGCCAGCAGCCTGCACCTGCCACCCGCCACTCCAGGAAGGGATTCCGACCCCACCAGAGCAGGCGGCCTCCATTCTAGGCCGGATCTTGGCTGTGTGCAGAGTCTGCGAGCCCGCCCACCTGTTCTGCAACCCCAGCTGGGCTCCGTCTTTGCCCGTCCCACTTCCCCTCTCCAGCTTCTGTCCTTGATCGGACGCCTTCCTTGTCCTGGACACTGTGCTAGGAACCCCAGGGTGGGCAAGGGAAGCAGTCTGCCTGCGTGGAGTGCCTACCACCTGCCACACAATGCTGAGTGTGGGCATTGCACGCGCTTATCCCCCAGCCTCCTGAACCCTGAGAGTTGTGTGAAACACCCATTTTACAGAGGAGCAAACCGAGAGCAGTGCCCACTGAAGGTGATGAGTCGGGGTCCAAATGCTGGCGTATTTCTTCAGAGTGTCTCTTCCCTCTGCTCTAACTTGCTGCCCACCACAAAAGAGATTACGTCATGGCACAATGTTGCATTAAAAACCTGGTGCACAATTGCACTCATGGGCCTTTATCCAGAGAAATAAAAACCTATGTTCCCACAAAGACCTGTACACAAATGCTTACAGTGGCTTTATGCATAATCTCCCCAAACTAGAAACAACCAAAATGTCCCTCCATTGGAGGATGGATTAAAAAACCTGTGGTCCATCCACACGCAATAGAGAGGAATGCATTAGTGATAGAAAAACTTGGACGTATCTCAAGGGCGCATGCAAAATGAGTGAAAAAAAGCCTATTGCAAAAGTTTGCATACTATATGATTTTATTTATATAACATTTTCAAAATGACAAAATAGAGAATAGATTAGTGGTTGCTAGGCACGGGGGAGAGGGGAGCGTTAGCTATAAAAGGGGACCAGGAGGAAGCCTCTGGTGACAGATCAGTTCTGTATCCTGATTGCAATGGAGGTTGCACAAATCTACATGTGGGCAAACTGCACAGAATTATCCACATACTCACAAATGAGTATACTGAAAACCAGTGAAATCTGAGTCATTGGTCAATTGTACCAAAGCCAGTTCCTAGCTGTGGTATTGAACGATGGTTCTGCCAGATGTTTTCACTGGGGGAAACTGGGTGGAGGGTACATGAGACCTCCCCATCCTTTATTTGAAACTCCCTGTGAATCTATAATTATTATTATTTTTTTTAATTTTAAGGTGAAAAAACTCCAGCACAATGCCTAGCACATAGTAAGCGCTCAATAAATAGTAGCTATAAATCCTACTAGGATTCCAGCCCTTATGTAGCCCTGTTACAGAACAGGGAGTCAGACATATTAACCGACTCGAGTACGGGTGAGGGAAAGCGGAGACATGCGATAGAAATACACTGTGAGCCACACATGGAAGTTAACATTTTCTAGTAGCCACATCAAAAAGGTAAAAAGGAGCAGATGAAGTTAATTTTAACAAGATATTTAATTTAACCCAGTAGACCCCAAATATTATTCCAACATGCCATCAATATAAAAATTAGATATTTTACATTCTTTTTAATTTTGTGCTACCACGTTGAAATGTGTGTATATAAGTATAGCACATTTCAATTCAGATGCTCAGTTTTCATTGAAAAGATGATCTGTACTTCGATTTCATAAACTTTATGGCCGGAAAAGTAGATTCAGATCCTGCAGTTGTTCCAAACAGACTTAAAGTTTTCCCATAACTGAATGCAGTCTGAGTTTTGTTTTTAACTTCAATTTCAAGTAATTAAAATTAAATAAAATAAAAAATTCAGTTACGTCGTCGCACAAGCCACATTTGAGCGCACTTTTGGCTATTGTGCTGAGCAGGGCAGAGAAAAGGGGATGTGTGCTAGAGAACGGATTCCAGGTAAGATTTTTAGGGAAGTGGTGGCATTTGAGCCAAAGCTTAAAGGATCGCTATGATTTTACAGGGAGAGACTATGTCAAGTACGTGAAACATCGTGGACAAAAAGAAGCAGATTTTGCTGGTTGCCCACCCAATATCTATACCCCTTTCTCCCCGTACTTACTAGACTTTGATTTTTGGAAGCAGTGGCAATAAACCAGCTAAAAAAATCTACATTTCCCAGCTTCCCTTCCAGATCCCGTTGCCAGGCTATTTCTGGTCAGCAGTGTACGGGAAGTAGTGAGTTCATCTTCCAGGAAGGCTCCTTAAAAACTGGAGTTGACTCAGCTCACAGAGCCTTGTGCCTTTCCCTCTTCCTCTTTCTGCACGCCTGGAATGAAGACCCAATGGTCGGAATCACAGCAGTCATTTTGTGACCTTGGTAAGAGAAACCATGCATTAAGGATAACAGAGAAGAAAGACAAAATGAACATGGGACATCGATGATTTGGGGGCCACACCATGGCAGCCTTGGAGTTCTTTTGAAGTTAGAAGAAAATAAACCTCTATCTTTTTAAACTGCTGTTATGTCAGGTAGCAACCTGGCACAATTCCTAACCAATCAAGGTGTGAAAGTGTCAGGAGAAAAGTGGATAGTTTGGTGTGACTGGCATTTGTTAAACCATCTCAGGAAAATTATTTATTTATTGAATACTACTCACAGGGCTTAAAAAGTATAATTTATGTAACCACTACCACGATAACATTTTACTGATCAGGAAACTGAGACACAGAGAGGTTAAGCCACTTGGTCAAGGTTGCACAGCTAACGGGCGGTGGATCTGGGCTTCCAGTCCAAGCAGTTTGACCAGAAGGGCTGCTGTCTTGAATGGAAATAAAGGAATTACGGCTGAATAATGGGAAGGAGTTTGGTCTGGGCTCACACACGTGAACCTTGGCCTAGATGCTCAGACCCCACTCGCTTCAGTGCCCGAGGCCCGTGTGGGTCTCTGAACACCAGTGGCAGCTAATTGACTTGGACTCACCATGCCAACATGTCCCCCCGCTTGACGGCCCCCAGACTCCAGGCCATGCTCCCGCCGACTGTGTTAACGGCCTCCTGGAGGTGACCTCTTGGCTACATACCGTGTTCTCCTCATCCCAACCCAGCGCCGGCTCAGCCAGGAGCTCCCTCATTTCCACCCCGGGGGGCCTACAGCATGATGGACTCAGGTCAGCCTCGCCGGGGCTGCCGTTCAGCTGGCAGGCAGTGGTCTGCCGTGTTGGGCGTCCACAGCTGGTGTCTGTTCTGATTGGCCACTGGCCATGCCGTGCCACCTATTAAAGATGTTTAATATTACCCCTGCCGGGTCAGCAGTTACGGGATCTTGGGCAAGTCACTTCCCGGCCGAGTTTTAATGTGCTCATCTGTAAAATGGGAGCATAACCCTCCCCTCCCGGGGTCAGGGAGACAGCGAGGTTGGACCACGTCTGTAAAGAACTTAGCAGCATCCCCAGCTCCCACGCTTGGTGACTGGTGGTCACTACCGTCCTGCTGGCGGTGACCTGATGTGGGCAGGACAGTGCTCTCGCTTCCTGGGTCCTGAACCCGATACGTGGGGCATCCTTGACATGGAACGACCACAGTCTCTAGGCTCTAAACCTGTCTGGTGTGATGGAGGGAACTTTTCTTGGATTTAAATGATCTGGGGTCTGGTTCCAGCCCAGCGGCTGATGTGGGACAAGCCGCCACTGCCATCTCTGGGCAGCTGTCAGGGAGGGGGTTGTAGCAAAGGCCCCGGGGCCAGGCGGGCTGTGCAGGTGGGAGAAGCTGGGCAGGTGGGATGCAGGATTCAGACATGGAGAGGGGCTGAGGGAGCAGGCATAAGGCATGGGGACAGAGAGGGTCCGCTCTTAAAGGAGGCCAGTCCTAGCAGCCTGGGGTATCTCCTGGTGACCATGTGAAGGGAAAGGAGGTGGACATAAACATCCATTAAGCTCTTACTGTGTACCAAGCTCTCTCTGTATATGGGCTTATGTAATTTTTATAACATGGTTCAAGGAAGGCATTTTAATCCTCATTTGATAGACAAGGAGATTAAGGCCCAGAGACGGAGGTGAGTTTCCCAAGGGTCACACAGCTGGAAGGCAGCAGAGCCAGAATTCAAACCCACCCCTGACTGTCCACAGGAGTGTCGTTTCAGCTCCTTGAAAGATGCCCAAGTCACCCACCTCGGAGTTTTCTCTTGCGTGTGCCGCTCCTCAATCTCCAGCCTTCTCCCCAGCCCCCACCTCTTCCTAGGCTGGCTCCTTCTTGCCCTGCGGCCTTCAGTTTAAAGCCTTTGGGGAGGATTTCCACGCCCCTCCCGCTGAGCAGGCCGCACCCGTCAGCGTTGTTCTCGCCCATCGAGCTGCTTGCCGCATCCAAGTCCCCATCACTTATTAACTTTCTGTTTGTTTCCTTTATCTAATCAAGGGCTTTCCTCTCAAGGAATTCACATTTAAACGGAGAAGAAAGGCACCGAACCCAGCAACAAATAATTATCCAGGGTGGGAATAAGTGTGAGAAGAAAGTAAAACAAGGCAATGGGATAGAAAGTGACCGACAGAGGAAGGGAAATTCAGATGGGGTGGTCAGAGAAGGCCTTTTGAGGAGGTGATGGATTTTTTCTTTCTTTTTCTGTTTCTTTTTTGGTGAGGAAGATTGGCCCTGAAGTAATATGTGTTGCCAATCTTGCTCTTTTTGCTTGAGGAAGATTGTCAGTGAGCTAACAACTGTGTCAATCTTCCTCTACTTTGTATGTGGGACGCCGCCGCAGCATGGCTTGATGAGCGGGGTGTAGGTCCACACCAGGGATCTGAACCCCGAAACCCTGGGCCGCCAAAGTGGAGCACATGAACTTAACCACTCTGCCACTGGGCCGGCCCCAGAGGTGATGTTTGTTGATGAGATCTGAGAGTTGAGAAGGAGAGAGTCATCTGAAAATCCTGGGAAAGGGTGCTCCAGGCAGAGGAAACAGCATGTGCAAAGGCCCTGAGGTGGGAAATGAGTTTGGTGTGTTCAAGAGATAGAAAGAAAGCCAAGTGACTGGAGCTTCGCAGCCCAGGGGAGGGTGACAGGAGTTAGACAAGGCCAGGGACCAGATCATAAAAGGCCTTAGCGGTTGAGATAAGGAGTTGGTTCATTGCTTACGGTTGTCTCCTAACTAGACTGGGAGCTCCATGAGGGCAGGGCCCTTGTCTGTCGTGTTCATGGCTGTATCTCTAGACTCTTTGTACCTGCAGGTCCTCAGTAAACACCGGCTGCATCAATGAACACAGTGTTAACGCACTGCCTCTTACAGTCTCCATACGTCTCCTGTGTGTTTTTTGAGCACCTTCCCCACCTGCCATGCCCTGGCCTTTCCTTTGGGGTCGCATTCCTCCCATACCCTAGAGTTGAGGATGCACCCCAACCACGTGAGGTCATTCACTCACAAAGGCTCAGGGGTCCCCCTTCCAGGACAGCTGCGTTTGCACAGCATGTCTCTGAGAGCTCCGCCAAACTCTGTGCCATCAGATGGTGGAATTCCAGGCCCACGTGTGTCTGTGCTCATCAGCACGTGTGGACACTTCACGTCCTGGCGCCCTCAGATCAGTGCAAGAAGGCCACCCCAGCTGTTAGGAAACTCGCTCACGTCAGTACCTCGTGGGCCTCTCTCTGCACGGGGCCCGGGGGTGGAGAGTGGACGAGCTTTGCTGGGGAGGCCCAGGCAGGGTCAGGACTCTGCGGCTGGGGGGCCCCCAGTCAGGCGCGGCTGTGCCCTCCAGCCCCGCCTGGGCGCTCAGCGCATCCCGCGCCTGTTCACCGTGTTGGGTGGCACTTACAAACGGTGGACACCCGTGGTCAGTGGGAGAACAGGGATGGGGACAGCCCCTGAGCTGCGTCTGAGTTGTCGCAGAGTTGACTTAACAATCCTCATACGTCCTCCCCTCTCCTGGAGCACAGGTGGCTTCATAAACACCAGGCCAGGCGAGCGAGGAGGGAGTGGAGGTAAGCGGCGCACCCTGGGTGGGGGAGGAGCGCGCGGTCCATTAAGGGGCGCCTGAGAGCAGGAGTTAATGGTCCCCCCAGGCCCGGGAGTTAATTCGGCCTTGAAAATAGTTCTTGAAAGCCATTTGCCGACAACTTCGGCCCAGCCATGTGCTCGCCGGGCGCATGTCCGCCCACCCACCGCCCTCTTGGGCTGCCTCTCTCCAAGATGCTGGCCCAGGAAGGCGCTGACCTGGCCCTGGGCTTCTCGAAGTGGGGAACATACTCCTGTGTCCACCGCAAGGCTGGGACTAAGGGGAGGCGACTGAGGCACCGGCCTCTGGCCCAAAATTTAAGAGGCCGCCAAAAAACTCAGTAATCAAGATAAAATATTTAATGTAGGGGCTGGCCCCGTGGCCGAGTGGTTAAGTTCGTCCGCTCTGCTGCAGGCGGCCCAGTGTTTCGTTGGTTCGAGTCCTGGGCGCGGACATGGCACTGCTCATCAAACCACGCTGAGGCAGCGTCCCACATGCCACAACTAGAAGGACCCACAACGAAGAATACACAACTATGTACCGGGGGGCTTTGGGGAGAAAAAGGAGAAAAATTTTAAAAAATCATTAGAAAAAAAAATTTAATGTAATATTTTTTCAAAAATTAAGATTAATAAAAACCTCCATGATGAACAAATATCAACATTTATAATAAAGACAGGGATCTTATCCTCACTCAGCCGACTCCAACCCTCACTGGAATAAGCTTGACCCCCACTCACGTGACCTTGACCCTCACTCATATGACCTTGACCCTCACCACATGACCTTGGCCCTCACTTGTGTGATTTCCATGCTCATTCATCTTGCTATAGCCCCAGTCTTGACGCAAGATGATTTTTGGTGGTGTCTATGTGAACATTTTAAATCTCAACATTTAGCAGCTTTTTTTTAATTATGGCAAGCGATCCCAGCTTTCCATTCATGGTAGGGAGATGACATTTTTCTTTCAAAATACATTAATTTCAATAAATAAAGAACCAAGTCCATTTAAAGAAATTTCGTGGGTAAATAAGGGCACAGGTGGTCTGTGGATGTCGCTAAGACCCTGGCGGTGGGATCTTGGGCAGAGGCTCCAGCGGGGACCCCCTGAGGGCGGGGCCAGGCCAACCTTCTCTTCTGCTCCTGCTTGTATGAAGGCGACTTCTGATTAAAGCAGGTCCTGAACAGGACTTCTCAGGAGTGTGGGCTTGACAGCGCCTGAACCTCTCTGAGCCCCAAGCGCCTTACCTCTAAAACAGCCCACAATCCTGCCCCAGAGGCCGGGAGGTTTCCGGGTGACGGTTATAATGTGCCGAGCAGGCATGAGCAGGGCCATATTGTGACTTTCATGGCCCCTTTCCCCATAAAAAATGCTAAAAGTTATATTTTATGACCGCAGGGGTATAAAGATGAATACAATCCAGCCTCGATTATATTCACCGTTACACCAATGCAGTCAAAGTGTGCATCTTGCTAATTGCAAGAAGTAAAATATTTTTGTGGGCTCCTAAAAGTACCGTGGCCACAAGCTCTGTGCTTGCTGTGCCTAATGGAGAGGCTGGCTCTGGGCACCAGGGGCAAGCACTTCATCTTTTAATCTCCACAATGCCATAAGGCGGGTGGTATGAGCTCCATTTTATAGATGACAAAGAGAAGGCCCAGAGAGGTTCAGCAAGTTGCTCAAGGTCACACCGCCAGTGAGTAGCAGGGCAGAGATTTGAACCCAGATCCTCCTGCTTCTGGAGTCACCCTCCTGCCATGCCCCAGGAAGTGAGATAAGCTGGAGAGCTCCCTGAGTGATGGAAACTGTGATTATGTTCAGGGCCCTTCCAGGCCCACAAGGTGAAAGCGATCAGCAGGAGGCCCTGGTGTCCTAGCCTCTTGGTCGCCCGCCAATTTGGGCGGGGGCCTGGGTGACACGCTCAGGCTGGTTGTTTGCGAGTCTCTGGGCATTTAAGTGGCCACCCCGAAGCAGCAAGATGTCCTCAGAGCCTTGGAGACACCGAGGACCAGATTCCAGGAAAGCAGGTTGCTATTTGCCTCGTGCTTGTGGAAAAGGACAAAGAAAAAGAGGGATAAAGAACTTTGGACATAGACCAAAGCCATCCAGGTTCTTCGCTGCGTGTCCCCATGCGGGCTCCTCGATGAGGAAGGCCTGAGCGTGTCACCTGAACCAGGGGTCAGAGCCATTCCATTTCCACACACACGACACTGCAATTTCCAACAATTGTGGTCGAGACGAGGATCCTCTCGGGGAGGGAAAATCCAAGCGAGTTTGCAGTTTCCAGCTTTGGCGTTTCTTGAATTATACATGGGCAAACCCCCTGGAAGGCTGCTTTGTAAGCCGTGAGGGGAAGGCGTGTAATTTTGGTCTCTGGCATTCTGCTGGAACACTTGAAGACGAGGCCCTCCCCAGCAAGTGGCATTCTCCTCCAAACCAAACGGCACATTTGATGCCTCTGATGGCTTCAGGCTGCCAGCAGAAAGGATGCCGTGGGGACCGGTCCCTCCTCTCTCTGCCACAGTCTTATCTCCTTAGGGCTTCTGTCCCTCGGAGGCCCTCACCTTGCAGTGGAAGCTGTGACCCAGGCCACAGTGACATTCTCCCCCGTTTTTGGCTGGCAAGAGGAGAAAGTGCTATCTTTGTGCAGACAGGGAGGCAGGGACTAGAAAAGTGGACTAGCCCGGGGCCTGGAGGGGCCGCTCTGGTGTGGACAGCCACGCCACATCTCAGCCTCTTGGGGGAGATGGCAGCTCCAGGTCCAGACGGCCCCAGTGCCACCCAAGGTCCAGAGGGGACAGTGCCATTTCTGGCTTCTGTAATGAGGCAGACTGTCTCCAGTGGTCTGCAAAATGCTACCCATAAGAAGGGGCTCCTCGGCACTCTTCCCTCCCTGGGATTTGCCCGAGGACTGTGGGTGAGGGCATTCGAAGGCTCTGAGTTGGCTGGGGTCCTCTGGGTCAGTGGGGGCTCAGGGTGTGGGACCTGGTGACACTGATGTGTTGGAATAGCATTCTGTAACTTATTAGCCGTGTGACCCTGAGACAGTTACCGCAGCCGTCAGTTTCCCTGTCTGCAGAATGGGCTGATTACCTACTTCAGAGGGTTGCTGTGAAAATGAAATGCATGCTGAGCCCGATCAACTGGGCGGATTTGAAGCCCTCAGAAACTGGTAGCTAGCCTGATGATTCGCATCTTAGATAAAGAGATGACAAATGGTCTTAGTTCCCGCTGGTAACTCAGAGGGAGTGTGCGTGTGCATGTACACATGGGTGAGTGTGCGCCCTGAGCGTGAAAGTGTGCCTGCATGTGTGAGCACGCATGCATGAGTGTGCCCCTGAGCGTGAATGTGCGTGTGCATGTGTGAGCACGCATGCATGAGTGCGCCCCTGAGCGTGAATGTGCGTGTGCATGTGTGAGCACGCATGCATGAGTGTGCCCCTGAGTGTGAATGTGCGTGTGCACACACACACTCCAGAGGTCAAGAGAGGAGCATTCTCTGCCCTCGACGTGGGAACCTGAGAAGGGCAAATACTTCATTATTTAGATTCAACAGCTACTCATTAGGCGAGACCGGAGCACTTAGAAAGAAAAGCTGACCTACAAGTGTAAAATGTTATTATAAGTAATGACAATGATTATAGGATGAGGGTGTGAGCGGAGAGGGCAAGCCGAGAGGTTAATGTCCATTAACGACCACGAATTAGGAGCGGGAACTTCTGCAGAAATGGACGGTCTGTTTATCTACCTCACGGGGAGCTCTTAGCACATCAAAAAGGTATTTAAAACACAACCCCCCAACAATTAGCTTTAGGAAGAAGAGTAAATATGGATGCAATTTATCACCCGAGAGCCGGGCTATCAGAGACCAACGCGTCAGTTAAATAAAACAGACCCCGAGACCCGCCAGCAGGATTGACCCCGAAGGAATTCGCCAATTTGCTCATCAGCGATGGGAGGTAGGGTTTTGGTGACACACGAACAGTTGGTATCTTTCTGCTAATCCTTATAACCTGAGTCCCACATTCCTTTTTGCATCCAGTGGGGGAGGATGACTCAGGAATGGGTTGAGTTGATTTCACCGGCTTTGTGCATCTTTAATTTCAAAAGGGTGAGAGAAGGAAGTTGGACACTGAGAAAGCCGCGGGGTTGGGACTTGATTGCAGGCGTGCCAGGCATCCCAGTTTGCCGGGTTCTGAGGGGTTTCAGGCTAGAGCTGGGACAGTCCCAGGCAAACAAGGATGGTTGGTCTCCCAGCTTAGGTCCCTCCCCCAGGGCCCCAAGAGCGAGCGTCAGTCAATCCCCGTTGGGAGCAGGAGTGGGTAGAAGCTGGCTTGTGGCTTGCCTTTAAGAAATCCTACCTCCCCCCATATGGCCAAACAGCCTGTGAACCCATTAGCAGCAGGAATGTGGTGTCACGTGGGACCCGTGCAGGAGCCGCAGAAACCGAGAGAAACGTCCAGAGAGACCTCGACAGGCGATCGCATGGGGGGCTGAAAGCTGATCAGCGCAGGCTGCTGGTAACTTCCCCGAGAAGCCCTGATGGAAAACTGCGGAGCCCCGAGACGCTGCGGGTTCCAGAACCTCGGCCCTCCTCCGTCTGCATCCCAGCGCGTTCTAGCACCCGGGTGACAATGCATCCTACTGTGTGTACTCGCAAGTCACGTCGTTCCACCACTGCAGCCGTCGCCCCGGCTGCCGAGAGCTCGTATATAAATATCCGTGCGTGTGCGTTTGTGTGTACATTTCTTGACATATTTACGGAGTCTCCGCTTGCCAACCTTGGGGGCATAATGCAGGAACCATCTTTCATCCTAATCTGCTGTAATGACATGTTTTATTATACTATTTCAGCTGTTTCCATTGCCTTCGCTGTTTCATGTTTTATGTATTTTAACTAATGCTTTAATTTTAGGACGTTGTGCCTTAAGGAGATTTCACAAAGGCTGACTTTGGAAAATCGACGGGATTCCCGGCGACAGGGACTGGAGGCTGTACCCCCACACAGCACGGCCCAGAGGAACGAGGGTTCCGAGGGAGTGCTGGAAGGCGGGCCGGGGAGGCCGGCGGCTTTGGGCCTGGTGCTCGCGGCACCAAGATGTGGGGACCCTGGGTTTGCTCAGGGCTTTCGCCCCATTTTAGCTCTGGATGTCGGGCATCCCAGAACCCCTTCCCTTCTGGACAAAGCAGGGTCGTTGGTCCCCTCCCAAGATGACGGGCTTGACACTTGGTTGGGCTGGTTCTCAGGAGGTGTGGGGGGGGGGGTCTCAGAAAGAGCTTAGGGTTCGGAACGCCCTCTTCTTAGTTTCAAATCCAGGCTCTGCTGATGCTATAATAGTCGTTTGAATCTGAGGAGGTCACTGAAACCCTCACTACGCCTCAGTTTCCTCACCTGGAAAATGGAACTGCCACAGGGATAGAGGAAGCCAGGTGTGCTTGGCACAGAGTCACCCCGTTGCCCACCCCAACAATGAGGGAGTGGCATGGACGCTTTTGAGGAGCACTGTGTCCACGTCCTAATGGTAATGATGATTGTAACTGCTTCTGTTCCTGAAGCGCTTCCTGGGTGCCAGGCAAGCCCTGAGTTGAGCATAGCCCTTTATCGCCCCATTTAATCCCCCAGCAGGACACCTGCTGGGTGGGAGAGATCATAACCCCTATCTTGCAGAGGAGGAAATGGAGACTCAGAGAGGGAAAGACATTTACCCAAGACCACACAGCAAGCGAATGTTTGAGGGGGCATTCGGGACCACATCCGTGCGACGCCAGTGTCCATGCTTTTTACCACAATCCCCTGCAGCCTCCTGGAAGGAGTGGAGAATTACTAGGGACTCAGGCTTTGGCGACACCTGGAGAGGCACCAGCAGGGGACAGAGCTGAGATGCCCTCTGGTTGTCGGGCCTCGAGCACCGCCTCCAGCCTGCAACAATCCTTTCTGTTCTGACCCAAGGCATGAGATGGGGAGAGGCCTGACCTTTGACACCTGTCTTTTCCTTCCCCTTTCTCTCCTACACCCCACTCCATACTTACAGCCCCTCCCTCCCGGACCCTCCTGCCTCTGTGTCTATGCACATGCTGCTTCCCTGAGTGAGAATGTCGTTTCTTTCCCTTTATGCTTCTCCCTTCCTCTCTCTGAAAACTCCTATTCACCCTGCAAAGCCCAGATCCTCAGGCCCTTGTCCCCTTAGATTCCCACTAGTGGCTTATTTGCTGACTTAACTGTTGCATTGGCCCGGTGCCTGACGTGAAATGATGGAAAATTGGTAGAAGTCTGTTGGTCAGAAAAATCTCAGCTGTCTTGCTCACCCTACCTGGATGAAAGACTGCCGACGTGTTTCAGACCCCGGCAATGTGCTAACACACACTACCATGTTTACTTCTCCCGGAACCCCAGGAGGTGAGCATCATCATTCCTATTTTCTAGATCATGGGTAAGCAGACTACAGCCCATGGGCCAGCTGCCTGTTTTCGTAAACACAGTTATATTGGCCACAGCTATGCTCGTTCATTTATATATGATGACAGCTGCCTTCGTGCTACAGCAACAAAGCTGAACAGTTGCTCCAGAGACCGTGTGATCTGCACAGGTATTTACCATCTGACCCTTTGCGGAAAAAGTGTGCCAACCCCTATAAATCAAGATGAAGACCTGAGGCTCAGAGAGGCTTAGCAACTGGCCCCAGTTAACTCAGCGAGCCAGGGACAGCCCTGGGGTTCAAACCTGGAACCCCAGACTTCAAAATTGGTGCTCTTTCTATGCCTCAAACGCCATCCTTGCTTTCTTCCAAGTCCCCTTCCAGGGGCGTTCCCCAGTGCTCTGCATCAGACCACAGAGGGGGTCCCTCCCACCTGGCCTGGGGGCCAAGTGCAGCAGTGGGCTGCGGAGCCAGCCGGGCACAGGCGCGGGCACTTAAGACACACTGGGACACAGAGGAAAGGGAGCGGGCTGGGGAAGGTTTTTGTTTTAAATAATGAAAATAGCATTTGATAAGGAATCTCATCTCGCCTACCCATCTCATTTTCCAGTGGTGCAAGCAGGTCAATCCTTGCTGAAGTGCTTGCTGTTTCCAGGTTCAGAGGGGCCATCTCCAGGACATGTGCAAGGGGCAGGCCCTCTCTGGGTCCTGAGACAGCCCCTCATTGCAGGAGACAAAACTTCCCACGCCGGCCCCCGCCCCCAGCCTGCACCCACCTGCCCCTGTTTCGGCGCCCGCTTCCCTCTCCGCAGCATCTCCAGTGGGCTGCTTCCCCTCCCAGCCCTGGGAGCTTTATTTCCAACTGAGATACAATTACAGATCGTGTGCCTTTCCCCCCTTTTTCTTTTTAATAAAGCTGTTTTGTGTCTCCACCCCCCCTTTGCATTCCTCCCATCTTAGTCCTTCCTTTCCCCTCCTGTAGGAAATGTCTCGGATTCTCTCGCTGGGGTGTAATGGTTAAATTGCTACCAGCTGATTAAACAGCAGAAGTCCAGCCTGTAATCCTCAGCGTTCAGGAACCGGGGAGGCAGAGACAGGGCCCTGACCTTCTTCGCCCCTACTGACCCCCCTGCGATGTGCCTGCCCTGGTTTCACTTCTTTCATTTGTCCCGGGCTGCATAGAATCCTCCGGGATGGGGCGAGGGGAGGGGAAGGAGGGGAAAGGAGCGGGGAGGAGAGGGAGGGGAGGATGCCTCCACGGGCTCTGGCCCAACCTCCAAGGAATGTCTGTTCCCACCCCGTCCCTTCCCAGCCCCCCTGTAAAACCACATACTCACAGCCATGCTCACACACTCACATATGCATAAACATACAGGCTCTCACACACACAGCCCGTCACACACATTCACACGCCCAGGCTCTTTCTCTCATCCTCTGCGGAATGAAGACCAGATGAAGGAGGCAGCCGGTCCGCCCTGCCCCCTCTCCTGGGAAACCTTCCCACACCTGCCCCCACACCGGGAAGGATGGGGAGGTAGGGAAGTGTGAGATGGGCCTGGGAAGAGGGGACATCGAGGGCTTTCGGGATGGGCAGCGGGAGGTTTGACTCTGGCTCTGACGGCTGTGGGATCGCAGAGTCAGGACTGTCCTTCTCCGAGCTTCTCTGAGCCCTATTTGCAACTGGGGGCAACAGCCTCTCAAAGCGGGCCACAAGGGCAAGTGAGCTAATGCGCAAGACTGTGCCCAGCCCGGCACAAAGCGTGTGTTAGTGCACACCGGCCGCGAGGAGGGCTGGGGTGCAGGGCGATTGCCGTAACCTTCAAACACGGGCCCCCTAAAAGCTGGGGGTGCCCCGGGCTCCTTACTGTACACCTCTGACCCTCAGCTCTTCCTCTGCAAACTGCCATCCTCATGCTTCCCAACGGGCCTGTGACGACCACATGCCACCCCACACATGCCAGGCTCCATGAACGGTTTCTCTCCCGTTCTGATGGACGTTGCTGTCGACCCAGGTCACGGAGAAAGAATAGCAAGGGCCAGGGAGCCTCCTTGGGAAAGTTTATTTCCATGGAAAGCACAGTTCAGAGGAGTGGAGAATCTGGCCTTGAGTCATCCTCCCCCGCTTACTCAGAAGCCAGAGAGGAGAGCCTGCGGGTGAAGGGGGATTGGCTGCAGGCACAGGGGACGGTCATCGCTCCTCCAACTGCTCTTGGAAGCAACCTTCCTCTTTCCATGGGGAAAGAGCCTCGGCATGAGTCACAGTTCTCCGCAGAAACAGAACTATCCGTGTCCATAGAGAGAGTGCTCTCTCTATAGTTACATCTGTATCGATGCCAGTTCTATAGATAGATAGATATGATACAGACATCACATAGATCATATGATATATAGCTATATACATGATAGATATGATTAGATACAGATATTATATACATATCACGTATACTTATATCTATCTCTATCATCTATCTATCTTCTATCTATCTTCTATCTTTCTATCACTTGAGGAGGAGAAGAAGAGAGAGAAAGAGATTTATTATAAGAAATTGGCTCACGCAATTACGGAGGCTGAGAAGTCCCATGACCTGCTTTCCGCGAGCTGGGGACCCAGGAGAGCTGGTGGGGTGAGTTCCAGGCCGAAGGCAGGAGAAGACTGACGTCCCGGCTTGGAGGCAGTCAGGCAGAGAGCGAATTCTCCCTTCATCCTCTGTTTGGTTCTATTTGGGCCCTCAAGGGATCGGATGATGCCCACTTGCCCTGGGGAGGGCCATCTGCTTTCCTCTGTCTACCCATTCAAATACTAAGCTCACCCTTAGACACCCTCACAGACACACACAGAAATAATGTTTCACAGAATATCTGGGCAGCCTGTGGCCCTGTCACGTTGCCACATCAATTAAACATCACAGTGTCCCCCCCAAATTCATGTCCACCCAGAACCTCAGAATGTGACCTTATATGGAAGTAGGGTCTTTGCAGATATAGTTAAAGTAGAACCGAGATGCGAGCTTACTGGATTAAGGTGGGCCCCACATGCAATGAGAGTGTCCTCATAAGAGACAGAAAGGACACAGACACACAGGGAGAAGCCCAAGTGAGCACAGAGGCAAAGGCTGCAATGATGCTCCACAAGCCAAGGAATACCTGGGACCACCAGGAGCTGGGAGGCAAGGCGGGACCCTCCCCTCGAGCCTTCAGTGGGAGCGTGGCCCTGCTGAGGCCTTGATTTTGAACTTCTGGCCTCCAGAACTGGGAGAGAAAAAATTTCTGTTTCCAGCCACCTAGTCCGTGGTACTTTGTTAGAGCAGCCACAATACCATACAAACTAATGCACCCTGCAAAGCATGCATCGTTGGTCCCATTTTATGGATGGGGAAACTGAGGCACAGAGAGGGGAAAGTCCTTTGTCCAAAATCACACAGCTGGTTGGAAGTGAAGACAGGACTCAAAGCCAGGTCTGTCTAACTCCAGTGCCTGGAGCCTGTATATTTTGTACCGTGCTTGCCTCACCCTCATCCTGGCCGCCCCCAGGCATGACAGAGGAACAGAGGGGATTCCGGGCCCCTGGCAGCAAGTGGGCTGTGGAGCCACACAGATCTGGATTTAAATCCTGGCTTTGGCCACTAACTAGCTGAATGACCGTGGGCAGGTCTGCTCCCTTATTTGAGCTCGGTTTTCTCTTCTGTAAAATGGGGATAAAAGAATGAAACTTACCTCATAGGCTGTTGTGGGGATGAAATGAGAGTCTGCACAGAAAGTGCCCAGCACTCTGTAATGTCATCTATTGTTATCAGTTTTTGCAGCTCAGAAAGAGGAAGTTAGGGGGTTATCAATGTGAGCAATGGCTGCATCTGGAGCAGGTCAAAGGTGGCCAGCCAAGTTGACGAGCCGGTTGGGGATATCTTCAGAGTTAACAGTAACTGGTAATTTCTTGTTTAAGAAAAACCCAGGCTTGGACTGGGGAAGGGCGAGGCAGGGATGCAAGGCCACAGTGCCTGAGCACAGCTGTTTAGTAATCTGCATCCCTTTGCAGGGGGCCACACTCACAAGTCTCTTTCTCCTGTCTGGGCAGGAGCTGTGAAGTTCCTGTGGGCGCCCCAGGTCTCCTGGTGGAGGAGCACTGGAGACAGTGTCTGGACTCCCCGAGATTCAGCCCCTAGGTCATGAACTGGTCACCTCCCAGGTCCTGTGGTTTCTGTCTGAGCCAGAGAGGACGTTGAGCTGGGTCTTTGGCGATAAGGGGAGGTTGGGTTGAGCAACTGAATCTGTTCCTTATCCAGGCGACAGATCTTTTCTAAAGTTCAGCTCTGGTCTGATCCTCTGCCCTCGGCGGAGGTTCCTGCCCCCTCACCGTGAGTTCACAGTTCTCCGGGCTGACGGAGGTGTCTGCGAGGCCCCACAACCACCACCCACTGTGTGAACAGTGCCTCCCGTCAGCTTACCTGCTTTTACCTTTCACCATCAGTGATGTGTCCTCCAGACCCCTGTTCTCACTCCAAGAGAGCGGGACCTACATCCAAGGCCAGGGGCAGGCTCAGAGGGCCTGTTTGGGATTCTTATTTTTTAAGGGCGGTTCTGCCCATCTGCTCAAGGCAATGCTCTCCGGATTTTCCAGCCCTCACTGCAGCCCCTGCCTGCTTCCTCGTGCCCAGCTTGATCCCAGCTTCTTAATCTGCCCCTCCGCCAGGCTCCTTGTGCGCTGCTCACACTTCTCCATTAGCACAATTATCACATTAATAACGAGAGCATCTACCATTTATTGAGCTGTTACTATGTGCCAGGCTCTGTGCTAAAAGCTTTCCCACCTTATCTCATTTAGATCCGGCAATAACTGAAGGGAAGAGGATTACATTATGAATGAGCGTAAAATGATTATTTTACTCAAGAGGGTTATTTCACAAAGAGGGTGAGCCGCTCACCCGTCTGGAGAAACAGGGTTTGAAAACAAGTCTGTTCAGCTTCACCGCCTGGGCCCTGAACTTCGCAATAAGCTATTCTGTGCTTTAGTTACCTGCAGACTTGTCCCCCTTCTCTCAACCTTGGGTCCCCATGTCCCCTAGGGTATAGGATTTGAGAGAGCAGGGAGGCACAGCTATTATTTTCAAAAAGAAATTATATAAACTTACAATTAAATAAATTATATTAAAAGCAAAGAAAATAAGTACTCAAAATTCTTCATTTCTTAATCCATTTACCACATTTTTCTATTACCTGTGCTCTTGAGATTAGATATGTCTCTTGTGTCCGTGTGGTGAAAATACCCTATAATACATCGCCTCCCAGCTCTGTGTTGAGTGACCTCGCCTTGGCAGTTTGAAATTGTTCGTGGCGGGAGTATTGACACCGTGGTAATTGTCAAATGCTACTAATCAGGGTTTCCCCCTAAAGAGCCAATTATTAAACAGTTACCTGTACACTGCTGATCACGACATTTGTGGTAGGTCTTACAATTCCCTTTGAGAAATGAAGCAGTTGAGGCTCAGGAAGGCTGAGTGATTTTTCCAAGGTCAACTGCTAGGAAGTGGGGGTGCTGAGGGGGCGGGATTTGATCCTACTTCGTGCCAATTCCCCTGCTCTGATACACCTTCACATCTGCTGAAGACGGAAGAAAAATCCAGAAGCTCACTCCTTCCCAACCCCCTGGAGCCCTAGCCACTGCCCGTGTTTGGTGAGTAGAAGCTGAAGGCGGTCGGAGACTCCAGCCACGCAGAAGGCCTCCGATTCAGAGAGGCGAGTGGTAGATTAAATCCTTGACCTGGGAAGGACGGAGAGTAAGACAAAAAAAAAAAAAAAAGCAAGTTCAAGTTTTACACGGACTGAATTCTCATTGCACGCACTTGAGCATTCACGAGCTGGGGCTAAGTTGACCAATTAAAAGTAATTTCATCTCTAGCACCTCTTTGAGGGTATTTAAAGAAGACTTAAAAATTAATCTTTCATTTATCCCAAGAATGAAAAAACATTCCCGCCTCCCCCTCAAATCGGGCTACTCTTTTCAAAATGATGCGGTGCGCTCTTCAATTAACCTTACTGACCACAGACCGGAGCTGCAGCTCTTCCGAACTCTGTGGACCGAGCGCAATTTGTTGCTTCTTTCATTTACACGTGTCTTTTTACGTAGATTCAAAGTCCCTCTTGTGAAAGAACCGTGAGCTCAGCAAATATCAGAAAAGCCCAAAACTCACGGATTGGTAAATATCGTTGGCTCAGTCTTTGGGAGGGCAGAGAACCCGGCTTCGTGCCCTGGAGGGACGTGATCCTCACTCCTAGGAATCTTATGATCTTGTTGGGGTTTTGAAGACAAGCATCTACTCAATGGTTAAAAAACAGAGAGAAAATGCAGTTACAAAACAAGTCTAGAGGGCCATGGGACAACGATTATTGGAGCGATGCAAGCTAAATAGCACTTAGAAATTGTTTTTATAAACTTTCGTACTAGCAAAGTTGAGAGAAAAATAAAACCCCGATAGAGTTCAGTGCTGGTGAGAATTTGGTAAGTCAGCTGTCTTTCATTCAGGGTAAATAGTACAATCTTATAGAAACAAACCAGGTAGCTAATGCCTATTCCAATCTTGGTGTTCGCTACAAATTTCCTTAGTTGCTGTGTGGAGGCCTTTGCTGTTTGGCCATCTGGGAGGCATTCTCCTTTCTTCCGGTAAAAGCATTCCAATCTTCCTTGGAGGAAGTGCCCCCTCCACTCTCCGTCCATGTAGTTCAGGAGGAGTTGATCTCACTTCTGGCTTGTATGGGTGTGTGGTAGACAGACTTCCAAGATGGCCCCCGTGAGCCTTGTCTCTTGGTGTCCACATCCTTGAATAATCCCCTCCTTCTGTGTGTGGGCTGAACCTAAGAATTGACTTCTAAAAAACAGAATACAGCAAAAGTAATGGGACATCACGTCTATGATTAAGTTACAAAAGATTGTGATTTCTGTCTTGCTAGTAGACTCTATTCCCCTCACAGGTCACATGCTTTGATGAAGTAAGTTGCCATGTGGGAGGACCCACGGGCAAGGAGCCAAGGGCAACCTCCAGCCAAGGCAATAGCCAGTGAGAATCTGAGGCCAACAGTCCAACCCCCTGTGAGGAACTGAATCCTGCCAACAACCACTGAGTAAGCTTGGAAGTGGATCCTTTCCTGGTAGAGACTTCAGATGAGACTGCAAACCGAGGGCTAACACCTTCATAGCAGCCTTGTGAAGCAGAGGATGCTGCTAAGCTGTGCCTGGATTCCTGGCCCACAGAAATGATGAGATCATAAATGTGAGTTGTTTTAACCTGCTAAGTTTGGGGGTAATTTGTTACATAGTAATAGCTAACTAATACAGGGTGGACATGTGACCCAGGTATAACCAATCAGAGCATTGCATCCCTCAATGATTAGCTCAGGGATGTACATGTGATTCAATCAGAGCCAAACAGAGCTAATCCTGGGACTTTTGTAAGATCAGAACGTGGAGAGATGCTCTATCCATTGGTCTGGACTTGGGAGATGCCAAAGGCTGCCTTGTGAAGAGGATCTATCTGAAAATGCAACAATGTGGCACCATGAGATAGAGACTGCAAGCCCTAATGACAATGTTTGAGCCCCTGGATCCAGCCTTGCCTAAAACTTTACCTATGAAACTTTTAGTTCCATAATCTAATAAATACTGTTTACTACTTAAGTCATTTTGTGTTGGGTTTCTGTTATTTATTAAAGCCTGTTTTAATCATTCGGTTGAAAGATATTCATTGAGGTTTTACACGTGCCAAGGGCTCTGGGGGTATACAAGGATTAGAATTAGTTTTTGAACCTGGTCTCAGGGGACTATGGTTCCTTAAGGCCAGAAACTACATCTATAATTATAACATCCTCTTGAAAACATAAGATCCTCAATTTCGGGAGCACCATTCTTTGTTCATGTTTGTGCTCTCAGCATCCAACACATTGTAGGTGCTCAAATAAATACTTATTGATCCTAAAAGTACACATCAGATGCTCTAGAAGTGCAGAGAGAGGGGAAATCACTTTCGAGGGGGTTGGGAGAAGCTTCACGAAGGAGAAGAAACTTGAGCCACTGAGTTTGAAAGGATGCATTGGATAGACTTTGCAGGGATGGGGGAGAGAACATTCCAGGCAAAAGAAGCAGCACTGAGCCTGGAAGAGTATGATGTATATGGGCCAGGTTGGCTGGACTCTAGGGCGGATGAAGCTTACTATGGGAAATGAGGCTGGGAAGGCAGGATGGGACCAGACGAGAGATATTTTTGAGTGACAGGTGTATTAGTTATCTAGTGTGGTGTAACAAATTACCCCCAGACTTAGTGGTTTGTTATCTCACAATTTCCGTGAGTCAGTTGTTCAGGAGCAGCCTGGTTGGGTGGTTCTGACTCAGGTTCTCTCGGGAGGTTGCAGCTATGATGTCATCTGAAGGTTAGACTGGGGCTGGAGGATGTGCTTCCACGATGGCTCACTCGCATGCCTGGCAAATTGGTGCTGGCTGTTGGCAGGAGTCTCAGTTCCACACCACGTGGACCAGCCTTGGAAGTCATATCCCATCATTTCTGCAATATGCCATTGATTATGCAGCTTGGCACTTTTCAATGTGGGAAAGGACTAGAGAAGTATCCACAGAGGGGGTGTGACTACCAGGTGGCAGGGATCATTGGAGACCATCTTGGAGGCTGGCTGTCACTCGCAATAATTAGTTATCTATTTGACTGCATGTCACAGAAAACCCCACTGATAGTGGCTTAAGTTATATGAATTTTCATTATTTATTTAACAAGGAGTCAAGGGGAACATGGTCCCGTTACTGTCAGGGCTGAACAATGTCATCAGGGACCCCAGGCCATCTCCACATTTTTACTCTGCCAACCTCAGAGTACTGACAATATCTGTTCTCATGGTTGCAAGAAAGCTGCCACAACACCAGGCATCACATCCTCTCACGATAATGTCAAATGCAGGATGAGAGACAAAGGAGAAGAAGGAAAGAGAAGTGGTATTCTCATGCAATTCTTTTTCCCTTGGGAGAGAAAGTATTTCCCAGACTCTCTCCCCCAACCTCCCAATGCCCCGGAAGAATCCTCTTACATCTATTTGACCAGAACCAGGTCACCTACCCAGCCCTTAGACCAATCACTGGTAAAGAGGAACAAACTGCCTTTTTTTTTTTTTTTTTCAATTTAGACATGACCCATTTGCTGAGCCTTGACAGACCACCGTCCCGAACAACATTAGGGGAATTTATCAAGAAAAAAGAAGGGGTCATTGGGTGAGTGATCACGACCACAGCAATGAATATCTTAGGTCATCTTTTCTGGACGCATACAACCCACCAGGCTCTGGACTAAGCCTTGACAAGCGTTCTGTCACCAATCTTTGCGGCCGCCCTATGAGGTGAGATGGGTCTGCTAGGTACCCACATGTTATGGGGTGAATTATGTCCTCCCCAAATTCTTATGGAGAAGTCTTAGTCCCCAGCACCTCGAAATGTGACCTGGGTTGGAAACAGGGTCATTGCAGATGTGGTTAAGATGAGGTCATTGGGGTGGCCCCAATCTAATATGACTGGTGTCCCTATAAAAAGAGAATTGGGACGCAGACACAGACATGCATAGATGGAAGAAGGTGGAAAGAGCTACAGGGAGAAGACAGCCATCCACAAACTAAGGAGAGAGGCCCAGGACAGCTCCCTCCATCCACAGCCCTCAGAAGGCAGCCGCCCAGTGACGCTTTGATTTCCAACTTCCGGGCTCCGGAACTGTGACACAGGAGATGTCAGTGGTTTAAGCCGCCCCGTTTGTGGTGCATAGTTATTCCAACCCGGGTCTCTCTGACCCCAAAGCCCTTGCTCTTCACCACGACTCTAAAAAGGATTGTATCCTGCAGGCAGTAGGGAGCTAGAGAAGGTTTGAGCGAGAGAGTAAAGCCATCTGAGCCATGTTTCAGGGGGAACGTCATCCTTTCAGAGATCAAAAAGTCCCTCTTGGTGTCTGTCGTCGATCTCTTTTATCTCAGCCTCACTGCCTCCGGCTCGGTTTCCAGGAGACAGGCAGAACCTCTCCTAGAGGGCTCCTCATAAAACCCCCGTGTAGACAGAAGTAGATAATCAAGTCCCTTCCTTTCTAAGACCTGTGGTCTCAGTCTTTGATCTTTCCTCCCTCGCCCTGAAGCTTCCCCAGCCACTGAAGGTGGTGTGAGAACGGCCAGGTGAGGGCAAGCGTAGCAGGCACTCAGCACAGAGCCAGCGGGATCAGGAAGGAGCTCTGGCTGGAGGCGAGGCGGCCTGGGGCTCCGGCCTGACCCTGCGCTGCACTATGCGGGGGCCGTGTGAGCCCTGGATCCCCATCCACCCCATACAGCGGGGGGCTGATGATGCCGTCTCCAAGCTCCCTCCTCTGGTCCTGATGTCCAAAGCCACCTGATGGCTCGGAGCTCTACTTCCCCTTGAAAAAGGTTAAATGTGTACATCGGGGCTACTTTTTCAGTTAAAAAGAAAGAGAGAGGGAGAGCAGGCGAGCGAGAGTAAGAAGCCGGCTCTCACATCTTGAGTCATCACCGAGCTCCTCCCCCTCCCTCCGCCCTTCCTGCGGCCTCTTCCCTCTCCCCTCTCTGTTCAGTTTGCAAGGCTGTTATTCCTGCCAAATGAGTCACTGATGTGGGAAGGTTAATTTATCTTGGCAGACTTCACCCTTGCTCCGAGAAATGGAAACTGCACCTCCTGCCTCGGAAGCCCAAGCGACTGTGATGTTCATTCGTTCCTCCCTGCATTCATTCATTCATTCTCAGAGCATGTGGTTGCTTGCTTCGCATTCACACGTGGGCAACCTCACCTACCGTTTTCTGTCTCCGGGAGATGTGAGGTGTAATTGAGGTAATCTATGTAAAAAATGCTTATATAAAAATAGAAGAAGCATAATAGCTAATCCTCACTAAGCACTTACTATGTGACGAGCCGCACAATCAGCTTTTTATCTGCTGTCTTTATTGTCTTAATCCTATCGCTGCTCTCCGGGGCAGCACGATTGTTATTTTCATTTTAGGGATTCAGAGACTGAAGCTCAGAGGGGTCAAGGTGACCTGGCCACGGTCATTACGTACCCGTAAGTGGCAGAGGGAAGTCAAGCCCAGCTTCCTCTTATCGTGACCCACATTTATAAGGTGTTGACCACACAGCGGGCTCTGGAGTTAGAACCTGTTTCTCCTCTCTCGTCTCACTTGTTCTTCACACGAACCTGTGACGCAGAGACTGAGATTAGCATCTCTGTTTTCCAGCTGAGCAAACTGAGGTTTGGAGAAGCGAGGCAGCTTGCCCGAGGCGGCACGGCTGTCACACGGAAGAGCAGAGCGGACAGCAGGCGGTCTGGGCGCAGAAGGCGCTCCGTCTTCACTGTGGGCAGACAGCCTGGCCCTGAGCATGCGGGTGCCCCGTTCTTGTCACTCACACTCACCATCACACATGCATGCTCCTTCTGGTGTCCTCACATGGTCCCGGCACATAGATCCTGTGACACAGACAATGCTGTGCATTCACCAAACCCCATGTCCTCGTTCTCTGAGACACACAGATGACCCTGGCACTTAGGTGGGTTGACGTCACTGAATTCTGACCAATGGAACATGGGAGTAAGTGATGAAGGTCACTTCTGGGCCTGGCCCTGAAGAAAGCCCATGATCCTCGATCTGCAGACCAGATGCAGAGGACCCCGTGGAAGAATCTGGGACCCTAGGGGATGGTGGAACCACGAAATGGAAGCTGTCTGAGTCCCTGAGTGATACATGGAGCCAAGCTCTTTCCAAGCTCCCAACTGAACTGTGACGTGGACCTCAACCTTTATAGGGGTACCACTGAGATGGGGCTGTTTGTTACAGCAGTCAGCCCACCCTCACCCATACAGATGTTTCTGGAAGGGTCTTTTTGGCATAATGAAATTCTGGTCTAGGGTTTCCTTGGGAAAGGGCTCCCCTCCATGCCTCGAGCTTCATAAAGGGAGAGTCTCCCAGGGAGAATGCAGAGCCTCACACATAGTAGGTCTTCAGTTAATATTTGTGGAAGTGGCTGAATGAACCTCCCATCTCAGAGGCCCTTGGCCCACAGGGAAGCTTCCTGAATGGAGACGTGGGAAGAAGGTCTTCTTCAAGCCACTTCTGTCTCCATCCTTCCTGGATACCCCCACCGTGACCCTCATCCTCCTGCCTGCGTGTCTCCGGTACGGTGCTGGGGAGACAACATCAGCGATAACATCTGGAACCTGCTCGTCAAGTCACACGTCACTATACAAATATCAAGCTGACTTCATTCTGTCCCGACTGGCTGTAAAATCCAGGAAAAACCCAGTGGCATGGGCCCCAAGCTGCACACACTATATTCAGATGTTTACAGAAAACCAGGGCTCAAGGATTTGCTCGAAAGCTAAATTTCCTCTTAGCCAAAGCCCAGAAATGCCTTTTAAACCCTGAGCAAATAAGCCGGAGGAGAAGGCATTCTCCCTGTGCCGGAGCCCTCCGAGCTAGGGGATCTTCAACTTTTCAAGGGAACAAGCTTGCTGCAAAAGACGCCGCACAGAGGAGCCCCTCGCCACCCGCAACCACCAGGCTTCCAGAACTTGCCCTTTGGTCCTGGGGCAGATGGTCCGAACAGCCACAAGCCCCAGGCCTGACTTCAGGCTGCAAATGGAAGAAGCTTGAAGCATACATCTAGGTCCAATTAGAAAGACAGCGTTGGCTCAAAATAGAATTAAAATAAGCCATTGTTTTAAAAAAATTAACCAACCAAACAAAACCCTTTCCCCATGGAATGTTGAACTGAGTTGGGTGTACCCTGAACAAAAATTTGCTGGAACAGCACAGACATTGGGCATCATCTCAGTGCTCAATTTACTGAGCACTTCCTGTGTCCCAAGCCAGGACTTTCTACAGGAAGCCCCTTTAATCCTTACAACAAGTTTCTGAGACAGGAATCATTATTACTCCTCTTTTACAGATGCGGAAACAGAGGTGCAAAGAGCGTGTTATGTAAGAGGTTCAATTTCATAGAGCCCATGAGTGGACGTGCCAGGATCCTAACTCGGCATGCCTGGAATCAGCCAGGGCCCAGCTCGAGGCCCAGCTCAGCTTGGCTATGTGACCTTGGGCAAGTTATTTAACTTCTCTGAGCATCTGAAGACAAGAATAGGAATAGTACCTATTTCCTAAGATTAAGTGAGACGGTATATGCGAAAGTAGCAAAGTGTTCTTTTCCCCTCCTTGCATTTTGCCGTGTGTGTTGTTTTATTTATAAGGCGTTGTTCAGGCTGCTGGTAGCTGGAAGCAGAGCTCGGTTGTCCACGTGCGAGTGGGGAAGAGCTGTGGAGAGTTGTGGCCAAGAAGCAGCAGGCACATGGGGGCCGAGTGCATTGGCAGGGGTTGCAAGAGGTAAGAAGCGGCCACAGAAGGGAGAAGGGGGTTTGGCAGGATGAGCAATGAGACCTCCAAACCCAGCAGCAAAATGGGTGAAAATGGCCGCCTGGATAAAAGACGACGTGGCCCCCTTGGGTATGGCCGCAAAGGCACCCCTGCTTTCTCCTTGCCACGGGGAAAATGATTTGGCTGAGCAAGGAAATGGGGGGAGAGGAAAGGCTGTGGATGGCTGGGATGGACGGGGCAGTGCGTGGGAGAAGGAAGGCATCACATGAGCAGGAAGAAACAGGCCGTGTATGAATTTCCTGAGGCTGCTGTCACAAATGGCCACAAACTGGTGACTTAGAATAACAGAAATTTTTTCTCTTACAGTTCTGGAGGCCAGAAGTCTGAAATCAAGATGTCAGGGCCACACCCCCTCTGCAGGCTCCAGAGGAGTATCCTTCCTTGCTTCTTCCAGCTTCTGGTGGCTCCAGGTGTCCTTGGCTTGTGGCCGCATCACTCCAGCCTCTGCCTCCGGCTTCACATGGGCTTCTCCTCTCTGTCTTCCTCCTTTCTCTTCTCTTATAACCACATTTGTCATCACATTTAGGGCCCATCCTAATCTGGGATATTCTCATCTTGAGATCCTTAACTTGATCACATGTGCAAAGACCCATTTTCCAAATAAGGTCGCATTCCCAGGTTCCAGTGGACACATCTTTTAGGGTCCACCATTCAACCTGCCACAGGCTAAGGAAATAGAAGGGTTCATTTGCCCCCTGAAACTTATAATCGATAATGATTTCAAAGGTAAAAAAAAAGTACAGAATATTAAAATAACAGACACTCTTGTACCGAGAACCCAAATTTAATAGATGTGAACATTTTTTCATAATTACTCCAATCTCTGTCTTGGGGAAAAAAAAGGAAATGAAGATGTAAAACATACAAACACATCACTTCCCCTCCTTCTCTCCTTAGAGATAACCACAGTCCTGAATTTGGTCTTTCATTCTCGTGCAAGTTGTTATACTTTCTCTGCATGTGTATCTAACTTTAAATAATTGATGGTATTAGTTCATGTGTTTTTAAATTTTACATAAATGGTATCACTCTGTATTTAGCCTTTTTAAAATTAGTAGTTTCATAAAGATATAATTCCCATATGAAACTCATGCTTTTAAAGTGTAAACTTCCTTGGTTTTTAATATATTCACAGAATTGTGCAGCCATCACCACTATCTAATTCGAGAACATTTTTGTCACCCTGGAAAGACGCCCACACCTATTAGCAATCACACCCCATTCTCGCTCCCCCCACTCTCTGGCCACCACTAATCTACTTTCTGTCTCTATGGATTTGCTGATTCCAGATGCTTCATATAATGAAATACATGTGCTCTTTCGGGACTGGTTTCTTTCATTTAGCTAATGTCTGTAAGGTTCATCCATGCTGTATCTTGTGTTGGTACCTCGTTCCTTTTTATGGCTGAGTAATATTCCATTGTATGGATGTGCCACTTTTTATTTACCCATTCATTAGTTGGTGGACATTTGGGTTGTTTCTACTTTGGGGCTATTATGAATAGTGCTGCTATGAATATTCTTGTACAAGTTTTTGTGTGGACATACGTTTCAATTCTCTTGGGTGTATACTTAGGAGTGGAATTACCGGGTCATATGGTAACTACGTTTAACTTTTTGAGGAACTGCGTAACTGTTTTCCAAAGTGGCTGCAGCATTTTGCTTTCTCACCAGTGACGTATGAGGGTTCCAGTTTTTCCCCATCCTTGCCAATACTTGCTATTGGCTCCTTTTTGATTGTGTCCATCCTAGTGGGTGTGAAGTGGTATCTCATCGAGGGTTAAATTTTTGTATTTCTTATAGCTAATAATATCGAGCTTCTCATCTGCTTATTGGCCATTTGTGTGTTTTCATTGGAGAAATATTTATTCAAATTCTTTTCCCATTTAACAAATTGGTTGTCTTTTTGTTATCGAGTTGTATAAGTTTTTAAAAATATATTCTGGGTACAAGTCCTTTATCTGATTGCAAACATTTTCTCCCATTCTGTAGGAGAATACACAAAAGTTTTAAATTTTGATAAAGTCCAACTTATCTATTTTTTCTTTTGTCACTTTTGCTTTTACTTTCGGTGTCATTTCCAAGAAACCGTTGCCTAGTCCAAGGTCATGAAGATTTATGCCTATGTTTTCTTCTATGAGTTTTATAGTTTTAAGCTCTTACGCTTAAGCCTCTGATCCATTTTGAGTTAATTATTATGTATAGTGTAAAGTAGGGGTTCAGCATTATTTTTATGCCTGTGGATATCCAGTTGTCCCAGCACAATTTGTGGAAAAGATTATACTTTCCCCTTTGAGTTGTCTTGGTGCCCTCGTTGAGAATCAACTCGCCATATATAAGGGTTGATTTCTGGACTCTCAGTTCTGTTTCATTGGTCTACATATCTATCCTTATGCTAGTATCATGCTGAGTTGATTACTGTAGCTTGGTGGTAAGTTTTTATATTGGGAAGTGTCAATCCTCCAACTTTAATCTTCTTTTTCAAGATAGCTTTGGCTGTTCTGGGTCTCTTGCAATTCCATGTGACTTGTAGTATCATCTTACCAATTTCGGCGAAAAAGGCAGCCGGAATTTTGATAGAGATTGCATCGAATCTGTGGGTGAATTTGGGTAGTATTGCCATCTTCATATTACGTCTTCCGACCCATAATCATGGTATGTTTTTCAATTTGTTTAGCTCTTCTTTACTTTCAATGATGTTTTGTACTTTTTAATGTTCAAGTCTTGCATTTCTTTTGTTAAATTTATCCCTAAGTATTTTGTTTTTATGCCATTGTATATGGAATTGTTTTTTAAATTTTATTTTTAGATTGTTTGTTTCTAATCTATAAAAATACAATAGATTTTCGTATATTGATCTTGTGTCCTGCAACTTTGATTAACTCATTTTTTAGTTCTCATCGTTTTTTTTGTTTTTACCTTTTGCATTTGTGGATATCCTTGGGATTTTCTGCATACAAAATCATGCCATCTACAAATAGAGACAGTTTTCTATCTTCCTGTCTACTCTTTGCCTTTTATTTCTCTCTCTCACTTAATCGCCTTAGCTAGAATCTCCAATACAATGCTCGGTAGAAATGGTGAGAGCAGATCCCTTGTCTTACTTCTGATCTTAGAGAGGATGCATTTGGTCTCTCATCACTAAGTGTGTGCTGTTAGCTGTGGGTTTTTCATAGACGCCCTTTATCAGATTGAGGAAGTTCCCTTCCATTCCCAATTTTTGAATGTTATTTATCATGAAAGGCTGTTGGATTTTGTCAAATACTCTTTCTGCATCTATTGAAATGATAATGTGGTTTTCCCCCTTTCTTCTATTAATAGGGCATATTACAGTGATTGATTTTTTTTGTGTGTTAAGCCAATATTGCATTACTGGGGTAAATCCCAGTTGGTCATGGTATATAATCCTTTTCATATGTTGCTGGATTTGGTTTCCTTTTGAGAATTTTTACATCTATATTCATAGGAGATATTGGTCTGTAGTTTTCTTTTGATGTCTTTGTCTAGTTTTGGGATCACAGTAATATTGGTCACATAAAGTGATTTGGGAAGTGTTCTCTCCTCTTCTATATTTTGGAAGAGTGCTTGAAGGATCGGTGTTAATTTTTCTTTAAATGTTAGGCAGAATTCACCAGTGAAGCCATCTGTGCCTGGGCTTTTCTTTATAGGAAGTTTCTTTAATTACAAATTCAATCCTTTAAAATTTAATGAGGAGTTTTCAGTGGCCTAACATATGGTCTCTCCTGGAGAATGTTCCATGTGCACTTGAGAGGACCATTCTCTTCTGTTGTTGGGTGAAGTGCTCTGCAGATGTCTGTGCCACCTAGTCTGCTCAGAGCACTGTCCAAGTCTTCTGTCTCCTTGTCAGTCTTCTGCTTTATTGAAAGCACAGTCTGGAAGTCTCCAACTATTATCATTGAATAATCTAGTCCTTGCAATTCTGTCAGTTTTTGCTTCACACATTTCAGGGCTCTGTTATATGTTTATAATGATTCTATCTCCTTAATTGGTTGACTCCTTTATCATTCTGAATTGTCCTTCTTTGTCTCACTTCCAGTTTTTGCCTTCATGTCTATTTTGTCTGATATTTGTACAGCCATCTCAGTTCCGTTTTAGCTACAGTGTACGTGGCATGCCTTTTTCCCTCCTTTTACTTTCAATCTGCTTGTATCTTTGCATCCAAAGTGTGTCTACTGTGGTCAGAGTATAGTTGGATTATTTGTTTTCACTCATTCTGCTCGTTTCTACCTTTTGATTGAAGTGTTTTGTTCACTGACATTTACTATAATTACTAAGGTGGAGTTTAGTGCAATTAATGATAAAGCGTCTGCAATTTTGCGATTTGTTTTCTGTGTCTATGTCTTGTTTTTCCTTCTATTCCTCTGTTACCGCCTCTTTTTGTGTTAAATAGATATTTTCCAGTGCACCATTTTAATTCCCTTGTTCGTACTTTTTTCTATATTTTTTGAGTTGCTTTCTTAGCGATTGGCCTGGGGATTGAAAATAACACCTTAACTGAAAACAATATAGTTCAGATTAATACCAACTTAATTTCAGTGGTATACAAAAACTTGGCTTCAGTATAGCTCTGTTCCTTCCCCCCTCCTCTGTGCTACTGCTGTCTTATAATGTGAAAAAAAAATTACCCCTTTCGCGTTATCAACCCACCAACACGGGTTTGTAGTTATTACTTGATGCAGTTGTCCTTTAAATAAGAAAGAAAAAGAAAAATGTATTTATGTCTCATTTTATATTTACCTATGTAATTATCTTTATTTATGCTCTTTATCTCTTTGTGTGGATTCAAAGTACTGCCTAGTATCCTTTCATTTTAACTGAAGAACTCCCTTTAGTATTTCTTGTAGGGCAGGTCTGCTAACAATAAATACTCTTAGTTTTTGTTTATTTCTCAATGTCTTAACTTCATCTTCACTTTTCAAGACTAGATTTACTGGATACAGAATTCTTGGTTGGCAGTTTTTTTCCGATCAGTACTTTGAATACTTCATCCCACTGCTTGCCGAATTCCGTGGTTTCTGGTAAGAAATTCCCTGTTAATCTTATTGAGATGGTGAGACACTTTTCTCTGCTTTCAAGATTCTCTCTTGGTCTTTTGCTTCTGACAGTTTGACTGTCTGTGACAATCTGTGTCTGGATATGGGTCTCTTTGAGTTTACCCCACTTGGAGCTTTTCAACTTGGATGTGCAGATTGATTTTTTAAAAATCAAATTTGTGATATTTTCAACTATTGTTCTTCTTCAAATATTCCTTCTGCTCCTTTTTCTCTCTTTCCTTTTGGAACTCCCTTTACGCATATATTGGTATGTTTGATGGTATCCACAGGTCTCTGAGGCTCTGTTCTTTTATTTTCATTCTTTTTTCTTTTGGTTGCTCAAATTGGATACTCTCCATTTTTGTGTCTTCAAGTTTGCTAATTCTTTCTTCTGCCTGCTCAAATCTGCTGTTGAGTCCCTCCATTGATTTTTTTCATTCTAATTATTGTATTGTACTTTTCAACTCCAGAATTTCTATTTGGTTCTTTTTTCTTTTCTTTTTCTTTTTTTTTGTGAGGAAGATTGGCCCTGAGAGAGCATCTGTTGCCAATCTTCCTCTTTTTGCTTGAGGAAGATTGTCACTAAGCTAACATCTGTGCCAATCCTCCTCTATTTTATGTGGGATGCTGCCAGAACATGGCTTGACGAGCAGTGCTAGGTCTGTGCCCAGGACCTGAACCAGCAAACCCCAGGCTGCTGAAGTGGAGCACATGAACTTAACTACTACACTGCCAGGCCAGCCCCCTATTTGGTTCTTTTATATAATTTCTGTCTTTTTATTGATAACTGCACTTGGTGATACGTGATCTCCTACTTTCCTTTAATTCTTTAGACAGTTTCCTTTGGGTCTTTGAATATATTTAAAATAGCTGATTTAAAATCTTTGTTTAGTAAGTCCAATGTCTTGGCTTCCAAGGGGACTGATTCCTGTATATAAGCCATACATTCCTATTTTTCAAATGCCTTATATTCTTATTGAAAATTGGACATTTTTGGCAATGTAATGTGACAGCTCTGGAAATCAGACTTCCCTCCTCCCCAGGTTTGCTGTTTGTTGTCGTTACTGTTTGTTTAGTGACTTTCCTGGACTAATTCCGTAAAGTCTTTATTCTTTGTTGTGCATGGCCACTGAAATCTCTGCTGGGTTATCTTAGTGGTTAGCTTTTTATTGGACAAAAATTTTATTAAATGCCTTGAACCGGTTGGTCTCCCAGCTTTTGCTGAGTGCCTTTGTGTGCATTGGGGCATACTTTCCACGCTGTGGCACGCAGTTTATAACTGTCTTAGCCTTCACTGCTGCTCCTGTGGATCCTCGAGGTCAGGCCGAGTTGAGAGATGAGGGTCTTCTCAAGTATTTCTCGGGCATACGCACAGCCTTGCATGTGTGCATGGCCTTCTAGATTTCCGGGACTCTATCAAAGCTTTTCCAAGCCCCCTGTGGACAGCTGATAGCCCAGTTTTTTCTTTCCAGTTGTTTGGTCAGCCTCTGTTAGCCCCAAATGGGAAAACCACCTCAGGTGATTGTGATGTTAAAGAATTGCTGCTGACGGCCTTTGACAAATACCCTGGGGGTGGAACTGGGTGAGCTCTGAGTCAGGTCGGATAAAGACAAATCCTGAGAATGGAGCTTTCCCACAAGTTGCCTGACAAGTCAAATGGTGACAATTCTCTGGGGATGTAAGAAGAGACTTTTGGGGAGTTCTGAACCCATCTGACCGCTCGGTGGCTGCTAGACTTCTGGTCTTCGCAGCTACCACAGTTGTAAGGCTGTTGGTTTTCAAGGCCACCACAGAACTGGGGAGGAGGCTGGGATTAGGGTAAGTTAAAACATTGCAAAGCTCACTATTCTCACTGAGATTCAGCCATTAAATAAAAAATTACCCTGAGGTTGTTGTAAGCCTTTGATTAACATCCGGAGATCTAAAAAAGTTGATTTTGACAATTTTCGATAGTGTTCTCATTGCACTGATGGAGAAGCAGAATTTTCGAGGCCTTTTCTCTCCCATTCTGGAAGCACTTCCATATATATAACATTTGGTAACTTGCTTTGTTCTCTCATAATTGCCCTTTTATATGTGTTTTGAGACCTAGTTTATTCATGTGAATGGTTGAAAAGTATTCTAATTTGTGAATAAATCACAGTTTATTAATCTACCCTCTTAGTAAGAGACAGTGGTTGTTTTCTGAGTTTTGTTCTTATCAAGAACACTATAACAAACATCTTTGTGCATGTCTCTGTGTACACATGTGAGGTTTTCTCTAGGGTATCATCTAGAAATGCATTTGCTGAGGGTGGGGTATGCGTATCTTTAGTTTTACTTGATATTTCCAAGTTCCTAATCTGCCAGCAATTGCCGACCCCCCAGCAACGAATAAGAGTTCTAATTTCATCACATTCTTGCTAACACTTGGAATCATCAGATTTTGTTCATTTTTGATAATCTAATGAGTATGAAATAGTATCTCGTTGTTTCTTAACTTGCATTGGGAGGAGGATATTTTGTAACGTAAGGCAAGGCCAGGAAGGAGATGAGGGCTCTTTTAGCCCGGTAAAGTGTAGAAAAGCCAGTGGGAGTTAGGATTCTCAGTGAAAAGTGTATCTTCTAGCTATTCTCTCTGAGGCCAGACCCTAATGGGCACCTCTGCCCCCTCCTTCCACACGTGCCGCTCTTTGCCCATTTGAGCCTCAGATGAGGTCGCAGCCCCAGCCAGCCGCTTGGCTGTGGTCTCGTGAGAGATCCTAAGCAGAAGGCCAGGATAGGCCTTCGCTGGACTCCGGATCCACAGACACTGTGAGATAATAAATATGTGTTGTTTGAAGCCTCAAGCTTGTGGGAATATTGTTATGCAGCAACAGATAGCTAACATGGGAGGGAAGGACAGATTGCCAAGCTTTGGGATTTTATGGGTCTCCTTTGGTGGGTGTGGGCTCGACCCCACGAGACAGCACAGGGCCTTGGTCCCAAAGACCATTGGCTGTTTGCTTTTCTGTCCCTGATGTCACGCCCCTGCAGGCAGGGACCATACTTATACTCCCAACGCCCTGCACAGTCTGTGGCACAATATGGGTGACCCATCATTATGCGTCGAATCCTAAATTTAAGAGTGAGGTCCAAGGCCCCTCAGAGGACCAGGGGGAGCCCAGCTGCAAAACACAGTGAGCCAGGCTGGGAAATCCTCAGAAACGAGGTCAGAGTCTCGGGTTGTCATAGCTCATTTTCTCTCTTTTTAAAAGGACCAACCTGGGAGTCCCATGGGAAGTGTGAGCATTACCCAGACCATGACAAAGTGACCACGCATGTGCACCAGGTCCTGAGAGAGGCTTAGGCATTAGGGGCAGTTCAGGGCAGTGGTTAGCACAAGGGAGCCTGTCAGATTTGGCCCAAGAACCTGGCTCAGCCCCTTCCTGGCTCCCTTTCATTTCTAAGCCTCAGTTTCTCATCTGTAAAATGGGGTTAATAATGATTTTCGTCTTGCAGAGTTGTTATGAGGATTAACAAACAAACGTAAAATTCTTAGCACATAGTAAATGCTCAGTTAATGCTTCTCACAAGAAACATACTTGAATAGATCACCTATTGTAAGCTGGCAAATCCCGGGCAGCTAAAATTGCATAGACTGGAGTCCAGTTTTCCTTTTCTGCAGCCACAGGAAGTTGGCTCCACCCAACACAGGCCAAGGAGAGAAGGAAGCTTGGAGGGGGGCTGGGAAGTGGGGTGCGATGATGCTGCCTGAGAAGTCACTAGTTCCTCTTTCTCTTTCTTGGAGAAGAACTGCAGCATGGACCCAAAGAGTTATGGACACGGGACTCGTCTGCCACAGAAACACAGTAGTAACCGTGCAACTGAGCTAAGTGGAGGGGCGCAGAGAATGGCCAGTGTCGCACCCCTGAATCACCCACAGGCCTATCACTGCGCCTGAGATTTCCACCGTTCGATCTGCTCCTGAAGCTCCCTGGGAAGCAAGATCTGTCAATTTACTCACATTCATCCAACATCTATTTAGCGCCTACTACGCACAGACCACTGTGGGAGGAAGATACGCATGCGTCTGTTTTGTACTTTACAAGGTAACTCGATTGCTCATTTGATCATCACAACAATGCTGCCAGGTGGGCATTCCCGATGAGCTCCACTTTGCGGAGGGGGACTCTGAGGTCCAGCAAGGTTAAGGTTTGAGGGGCTCACTACAAGTCAAGCAGGTAGTAAGAGGAGCAGCCAGAAAGTAAACTGAGTCTGGCTCCAAGCTCTTGGTGTTTCCTTGTTCATCCCGGCCGTTCTCAAGAAGTTCATAGAAAACAGATGCGTCAGCCGATTGAGAAAATGGTCGAGGGCTTTTCAAACGTGGCTCCCTGGTGCTCTCGGGGTCCGCTGGATGCTGGAAGGTGAGAGGGGATGGACAGGGGGAGTGGCCCTGGGCCTTGGGCTGCCCACACACCTCCGCCAAGTCCTCTCCCTCTCTTCTGTCTCTAGAGGTACACAGTGTTCCATTTGCCAGGGAGATGATGCAGCAGTTAAACCAAACAAGAATTTCTGGAATACCTATTGAGCATCAAGCCCAGAGTCGGGGCGGGGGGGTCACTTCGGAGAGTGTAAGAGAAGCTTACAAAACAACCCGCTTGTGAAAACTTGAAGGACAATAAAAAATTAAATAACGGCTGGATCCAGCAACAGATGAGCCGTCCCACGGCCACGTCTGGTCCCTAATTAATTGCCTCAGCAGTGACTTGGGTGGTCAAGGGACAGTGCAGCCCTGTTCAGCTGAGTAACCCAGCACCACCCATTATCAGCCGCAGAGGAGGAGCCCGGAGCGATGAAACCCGGGCTGGGCAAGTTTGCACAGAGCGGAGGCACGAAGGAAGGGACTCGGTGGGAGGCATTAAGGCCTGGCAAGGCCCCGCCAGGCCCTGCCGGACAGAGACCGTGTGACGGACAGTCCTACAGACTGGGGTTGAAACCCCAGCCTTGCCTTTCTGTAACCTAAACACATGGGTGAACACAACACCCACCTTATAGGGCTGCTTGGATGGTGAGCGAGCTCATGCACGTGGAGGGCCTGGCACCATTAGTCCCTGGCACATGGCAAGTTCTCAATAAATGTTATTGGCTATTATCTGCAGCTACATCCAACACGGGCAGGCTGGGAACAACTCTTCCTGGTTTTTATTCCCTCATTTAACAAGCATTTAATGGGCACCTACTCTCTGCCAGCCACTGTGCTGAGAGCTGAGGCCAGAGGTGGAAAATTTCATCTTCCTTAAGTAGCTCCCAGTCTGCTGGGGAGGGAGGAGGAAAACGATTCCAGTTCTGTGTAAGGATTGGAAAGTCCGCTTGGTAACAACGAGGCTAGTTAACGTTTATTGAGTCCTTGCCATGTGCCGGCTACAGGGCACTTCACATGTGTTATTATCTCATTTGATCCTTAGGACATGATCGTTCCTTCTACAGATGGCGAGGCTGAGGCTCTGGAAGGCCGTGTCTTCTGCCCAAGATCACGTGGCCAGTAGGTAGCAAATCTGGGCTTCCAATTGAGGATGGATGGAGTTTATCAACAGGGACAACCAAGTTTTGGAGGTTTAAAAGATCATGGAGAAGTCAGAATGGATAAGACACAAAACGCCCGGCACTATGGGCCCCTGGCAGGTAATTCATGCTGTGAGGTAGAGCCACAAGGATGAAGCAAGCAGCTGTCTCTGAAGCTCTAGCCTCGTCCCTGCTTGTTGTTTTTGTCTTTTGGGGTTTTTTTTTTGGTGAGGAAGATTGGCCCTGAGCTAACATCTGTTAGCTCAGCTTCCTCTGTTTTGTATATGGGATGCCACCACAGCATGGCTTGATAAGTGGTGTGTAGGTCTGCACCCAGGATCTGAACCTGCAAACCCCAGGCTGCTGAAGCGGAGTGTACAAACTTAACCACTACACTACGGGGCCGGCCCCGTGACTGATCGGTTTTAGCATTTTAAATCTCTTACATGAGTTAATACTCGTGAAGCCCTCGGGCTTGGGATCAGGGGTCAGTGTGGGTTTGGCCTGATGCCTGGCCGGAAGTCAGGGCTCCGAAGTGTTAGCTGTTGTTTCTTACCGCCTCAGTGCTCGCCTCTGCGTGGTTCGGATATGCATGCATTTCAGTCACCATGTTTAAAAAGTAACACGGGCCCCCAACAACATCGTTCAAATTTCACTTGTGTCAATACTTACACAAAGCACAAAGTTTGCTCCCAGCTCTTCAGCCCACAAATCGCTGGGTAAATAACAGACGTGCGTCACGATCAGTGACCAACTGAGTCACTTCCTTCAAAGGCGGCTAGTGAGTAGTTCCTGAACAACTGCTATTCAGTTCACACATGGACAGTGAAGTGTGAGCTGTGTCGCCTCCTTGTCTTTCAGTGACACCCCATGTGACACTTTATGCAAAGAGACACTAAAAAGAAGGAAGTGGCCAACAAAGATGAAAGTGCAGCATAGCCCAGAAATGAAAAATGATGCTGGAAACGAAATTTGAATTGAACATCAATGGTCTTCGTATCAGTCAGGCTTCTCCAGAGAAATAGAATCAACAGGCCATCTATCATCTATCTATCTACCATCTATCTATCTATCTATCTGTCATCTATCTATCTATCCATCTATGATCCATCTATCTATATGCCATCTATCTGCCAGTTATGATAATGCAAATAAAAGTTATGATGCACACATATGGTATGTATACACGCTCTCTAGAAAGATAGACAGACAGACAGACAGACAGATAGATAGATAGATAGATAAGTAGATAGATAGACAGGTAGTGGAGGCTGGTAAGTCAAAAATCTGCAGGGTAGGCTGACAGATTGAAGACCTAGTTGATGCCACAGCTCGAGTCCAAAGGCCACCTCTTGGCAGAAATCCTTCTTCCTCAGGGGAAGTCAGTCTTTTTCCATTAATGCCTTCAACTGATTGGACGAGGCCCATCCATCTTATGAAGAGTAATCTGCCTTACCCAAAGTCTATTGATTTAAATTTTAATCTCACCTAAAAAATACCTTCACAGAAACATCCAGAATAATGTTTGACCAAATATCTGGGTACCATGGCCCAGCCAAGTTGATATAACCACTTATCAGAGGATCACAGGCTTACAGAAGAAATAGATGATCGTGGGAATGTTGACACCGTCTCCACTTAAAAGGCTCTGGATCTGCCACTGGAGGAAGACAGATTTACTGACAGAAATGAGGGAAGTCATTGTGATGAAAAGGATGATGACTGTCCAGAGTAAGTGAGGCCAGCAGGAACTCTCGGAGATAGATTTCATGACACTGAGAGCACAAAGGAGAAAATACTGGACACAGATCCAGTCTTCGAAAGGAGTATGACAATTTGCCAAGGCTTATAAAAGATGCTCCCTCTGTAATATCAGTTAAACAGTGAGAAGAAGGCGGCAGGCACTGTTCAAACTACACTTGATGATTTTATACAAAGAAATACGATACTTCAATTCTCAAGGTTCCTAATGTTCTAAATTAAGCCATACTAAATACATGTTAGTTTTACTATTTTTAAAATTTCTTTAAACATTCATAACCAACAGTAAGAGAGTTTTCAGTGTTTTGATGGAAAATTTTAAAGGTCACAAAATAATCTTATTTTATTCCATTGATTGTTAAGATCGGTTTGCACAATTCCAGCCCTCAAGGTCATTCTTACAGTCCACAGAGCAAGGACTGGCTGCCTTATTGGTATCGTCAGCCTTATTCTCATCATTATCATCATCACCATCATCACCTCCACCAGGCAGGTCTGGTAAACGCCCAGGATGCCAGGCCAGGGGTCAAACTCAGGATGCCAGGTCAGGCGCCAAGCTCATTTTGACACCTTTTTCTGACTCTGGACGCGGGGCTCCTTGCAAAATCCAATGCCGAGGCCCCGCCCTGCTCTGGCCAGCCATGTCGTCCCTCTGCAGGGGCTGCAGAGCTCCCTACAGCCCCAGGAAGTTCCTAAGTTGGAGAGCTCGGTTAACAGACCAATAAAAATAACTCAGGGGTGATAAACAGCCGCCTGTCTCCAGGGCAAGCCACTCTTATGCAACCTGCCTTGATTTTGCAAGCCCCACATGGCACTGGGAAGCTATGTGGATGTGGACCGAGATGGACGCTCCGGCTGACACCTCAGGTTAGGGTCCCCTCTGGCCACAATGTCTGGGGATGAGTGACTGTGGCTGTGACATGGGGTGGTTCATTCACAACAGAAGACATGCTGAAATAGCACAGCCAATTGACTGATTGATTGATTTCTCTTTACTTTTTATTTTGGGCAGGGTCTGTAAGTAATCGATGGTCTTAGAAACTCAGAGTAAACATAGGCCAAACGAAAAAATCAAACCCACCTGTAATGCAGCGAACAGAGTCCTGCTGTTGCCTACATCCTTTCAGAGTTTCCTAGAAGCTTGTCCTAAGAGTGTATGGTGCAGAGCTTCAGGCCACAGACTCTGGAGCCAGCCCACCAGCTTGCTTCTCTTGCACAATTTCCCCATCAGTAAGTTGGAGCTCACAACAGTAGCCGCTTTGTAAGTTTTTGCACGGATAAAGGTTTTCCATTCTTCTCCCCTGTGAAAGAGGTCAAGAGGAAGACCTTTGTGGTTGAGCCTTTGCGCGTATTCTTAAGTGTCCCTTTAGGATAAATTCTTGGGAGTGCAACGATAGCATCAAAGAAGATGCACATTTTTGATGGTTTCGTTCATCCCTTTCCAAGTCGGAAAACCGATTAAAATGGGCTACCTGGGACCTCCGTTGAAGTAGGAATTGGCATCATGGCCAATGGTGTCTCTCCTCTCAGAAAGGAGAGGTCCAGAAGGGTTATGCCTCCCTCCCCAGGCTCACAATAATTGTCATAATTAGAAGGTCAGCCCCCACGAGGGCAGGGATGGTGTCTGTCTGTTCAATGCTGTGTCCTTGCTGCCTCCCCCAATGACTGAATCAACTTAGAAGAAGAGCCAGAACTTTCTGGAACCAACTGGAGTCCTAAGGTCTGTCTACACAGTTATGTTAACCAGTGTATTGTCGACACCAACCCAGATTCTTTTCCCTTGCAGGCTTCATTAAATTCCGTAATGAATAAAATATCAGCCAACCCAGTTCAAAGAGAAAAGGAGGATTCAAGAAACCCCCCAGAAGGAGAAAGTTGGAACAAAGCAAGCCAGCTCGGAGAGGCGAAAACAAATAAATGCATCATTTGTATTGTCGTTTGACTGACGCGTCTTGAATCATTTATGGCGAGCCCCGCCTCCCTCTCGTAATATGGAAATCGGGAACATGTTGCTTTCAGTCCTGATTATGGATGATTCCAAGGAATGCTCGCAGGTGAGGGAGACAGTTGGTGGTGGTGGCACAGCCACTAAGGTGCGTGGTGATTTCTGGGTTTCAGTGGGTGACCACCGTGGGCTTCCTGTGGTGTGGTGGCCTCTGACACGTGGTCAGAGAAGGAAGCGTCACTTGTCCTTATAGAAATGATCACCTAGTCATCAAATATTTATGGAGCACCCACCATGCACCAGGCACTATGTTAAATGCCAGGGCTGTAAAGGATTGGTCATTCCCCTCGCTGGGATAAAATGCTGCATGAACACCTGCTGTGCGCTGGGCACTGTGTTGGATGCCATGTCAACAGAAAATCAACAGAAGAGTCTGGAGAGGGAGACAGGTGCAGAAGCAAGTAGCCACCTCTTCCATCGGGAGAGGACTTACTGTTTTTAAATAACGTTCCTGGGCATCAACTACTCCAGTTCTCCCAGAAGCCTTAGAGGCCACAGGGTTAAGGAATCTTCTAGACTCAGACTGACCCACCTTCGGCTTCTGGCTATACCACTTACTGGGGAAAGTGATTCACCCTTCCCAGCCTCCTTTTCTTCATCTTTAAAAGGGAGATGAAGATAAAACATAAGACACCTTGTTAGTATAAGTACATCCCAACTATAGAATGGGATATACTTATACTAAACATTATTGTTCATTGTTCCTCTGAAATTCCAAATAACAAAAGACACTCTTTCCACCTTCATCACTCTGGAGCTATTTCAGGAACTGGGGACAGAAACCAAATATTCTAATAAAAGATACTCTTATGGCTCTTACCACTTAGGAAATTACAAGAGTTTTAGGAGCTTTGTGCCAGGAATAGGACGCAGGACAAAGACCAAATATAGATTTCTTATTATTTCACAATATCACAACTTCCCTTTGCTGAGTCGTGGTGTTCTCTCTTGGGATCATATTAAGCCACTTCCTAGGGAGGGTTGTCATAGGATTAGCAATAATGTGTGAACAGGGCCGGGCACAGTGTCTGATACTCATCATAAAGATGTTAGTAGTAGTAATTAATTATTCATAGTAACTCAGAGGGAGATGTTTTCACACACACACAGAGTCTTCATTCAGCTCACTGCAACAAGCATTTCTCTGGTGCTTAAGGTGCGTCAGGCCCTGTGCAAGGTGCTAGGAATGAATGAGACACAATTCTTGCCCTTAAGAAGCTCACAGTTTCGGGGGAGCCCCAGGAGAAAGGCTCATTGTCACAGGAAGAGTTACGTGCAGTGGTAGAGATAGACTCAGGTTGTCATGGGAGCCTGGGGTGAGGGGCATCGATTCAGGCTCGGCACGTGCCTCCCAGTGATTAAGGACCAGCTCTCACACACGGGATTCGGGCACACGTCATTTATGGGGGATGTGGGTTTTGAGGGACACGCTCTCATGGGAAGGGAGTGAGGGAGGCAGGACAGAGCCTCAGAGGGCACGGAGTAAGATGGTGATGTTGGAGCCTTGGCCTGGTCCCTTGGGGGCTCTGGAGCGTGAGCTGCACCACCCTCCACTGAGGCAAGCTGGCAGGTCCTTTACATCCTTGTCTGTCCGTCACTGGCTGAGGGCTGCTCTGGGAGTGAGGACAGACCAGGCGAGGCAGCCCCCACGTGGCTGAGGACGCTTCTCCAGAGCAGGCTGCAGCCGTGAGCCGTAAGCAGTCAATGCTCCCAAAGCAAATGCTTCCGCATGGGCCCCATAAAAGGGTTCTAGGTGAGGCATGGACAGTATTCTCGAACAACTTCTCAATCTCTATCCCAAAACCTTCACATCAGGTGGATTCCCAGGCCCACCAATGTTGCAGGTAGAGAAATCAAGTTTGCAGCCAAAAATCACAAACTGTCAGCCGAAAACGAAAAGACCCTTCAAGATCGCCAGTCCACCTCTCTGATTTTGCTGACAACACCTGGAGAGATTCAGTCATTTGCCTAAGGCTGAGGTCATGAACTCGAATGCTGCAGGAGCCAGCCAGGAGAAACAGATGCCATCTAAGACTATAAGGATTGGTGGGGACTGTGGCAAACTAGAGAAAAGGGACTCCTCTAATGGGGCAGCAGCAGCCGCCTGTATCTCACAGCCATGAGGGAATGAGGACAGAGCGTGGTCCGTGCCTCTGAAATTCTCCAGGGAAGCTGGAAATCAGGGTGTGTGTTTCATGTGAAATCTATCCGTTTTGAAATGTTGGCAACTAACTGGAAATTCTTAAGAACGCTGTATGGGCCAAGGAAAATATGTCAGCAGGCCAGCCTGGGCCCTGGGGTCTCTAGTGGGCAATCTCTGGCCCAGGGCCCCGCAGCACGTCGGAAGCGTAGCCAGGGTCCTGGGCCAAGGGGCCTTCTATCAGGCCAGTAAAAGGACAGAGGAGGACGGAGGCGAGGGCCCTGGAGGAGGGAAATGGGAGTGGAAAGTGCGGCAGACCACCAGTGGTTCCCACCCAGAGTCTCCAGTGTGTGTTGGATAGGGAAAGCCACGGCTCACGGTTATTTTAATTGAGGTGAAATTCACATAATGTAAAATTAACCATTTTCAAGTGTACAATTGGGTGGCATTTAGCACATTCATAATGCTGTGCAACCACCACCTCCGTCTAATTCCAAAACATTTTCATCACCCCAAAAGGAAACTGTTCAGCAGTGACTCCCCATTGCCCCTGCCTCCAGCCCCTGGCCCCCGCTAATCTGCTTCCTGTCTCTATGGATCTGCCTATTCTGCACACTTCGTATAAATGGAACGGTACAGCAGGTGACTTTTTGTGTCTGGCTTCTTTCAGCATCGTGCCTTCAAGTTTCATCCATGTCGTAGCATGAGTCAGTAGTTCATTCCTTTTCATGGCTGAATAATATTCCACTGTCTGGATAGACCACATTTTGTTTATGTGTCCGTTGATGGATAGCTGAGGGTTTCCACCTGTCCGTGACGGTGAATAGTCTCCAGGCTCACTCTTTAAGAGGAAGTAAATCCACCCCGGTGTTTGGGGACACGGGGCCGACTGACCCATTCTGTACAGCAGGCACAGTGCCTACGGCCCGTGAAAATGTCTTATTTTTCTTTTAAATCAGAAGAAAAACGACTTTTAGGGTCAAAGATAATGTTTGAATTTTTCATTTGGCCTGGATTCTATTTGCCTTTATACCAGGGCCGCCCTAAAGTATAACTACGGAGGAAGTGGCCCACGAAGGACAAAGGGCCCAGGGCGCACACAATGGCTCTGTAGGGGCACAGAAAAAGCCCTGGGGACTCCTGGCTCCCCCACTTACTGGCCTCGTGAACATAAGCGCAGGGCCAGGTCTTTGCCCTGCTCAGTGTTGCCTGCCCCGCTGCCAGAACAGGGCCTGGCACATAGTAGGCGCTCAGTAAATAGTTTTTGAAAGAATTAACTGTCTGAGAGGAGTCACTGAGCTGCTCTGGGCCTCGATGTCCTCATCTGAGACGTGGGAAAAATAGTCTTTATCTCTCAGGGTGGTCAGGAGCCTCAGAAAGCTTTGCCCAGTGCCCAGAACGGAACGGAGAAGTCTTCAAGAAGCTACTTCCTCCTCTTTGTTTTTCGACAGGGTGGGGGCAGGGCGAAGCTGGTGGCCGACTTACCAGAAGCAAATTTCCTACAAACCCGAGATGTATTTAGAGACTCAGCACCTCAGGGATTTCAACATCTTGGCTGAGGATCCCAGGGTCTGGAGAGAGGGACTGACAAGCAGGCAAACCCACCAAGAATATGACAAGGAAAACGACACCAGAGAGAAACAAGGACCATCAGGGAAGGGCCAGTGGGCGAGAGGGTGTGTGTGTCTGTGAGAGTGTGTGAGCATTGTGTGTACCTGTGTCTGAGTTTGCACGAGTGCCCATGTGCAGATGTGCATGTCTATGTGTGTGTGGGTGTGTGAATGTCTGTAAATGTGTTGTGTGTGTGTGTGAGAATTGTATGTGAGCACACGTGTGTGAGTGTCTGTGCAAGGCAGCGGAGAGGGTAGAGGCCGTGGAAGGGCGTGGGGGAGGGGGTGGAGGCAGAGCAGTCCCGTGGCCTCAGATCCTCAGATCCGAGATTCCACTCTATCTTGAGTTGGCCGCACATTCCAGCTGGATGCTAGGGGCGGGCGGCGGGGTGGGGTCTGAAAGGGGGGAAATGACCGTATCTGGGTTTTGTCTGGATGAGAGGAAATTCTTTGCCCAAAGCAACAGTCCCCCTGGGGTGTGCCCTCCTCTGTGGGTGACTGGGAACTCTAGCGAGCCCAGCCATCCTCTTCAAACCCAATTTGCATTAGAAATCAATGTGGGTTTCTCTTTTTTTTTTCTTCTTGAGGCCCTGAGATGCCAAGACCCTCGAGCAAGTAATAATGATGCTTTTCAGACCAGGACTTCAAACCGCTTAGATGTGATTAGTCTCCTTTTAAACACAAGAAAACTGGGGTGACTTGAAGGAATTCCACTGACAGGTCAAAGAGAGGCTGGTGCCTCCCCGCCAAGGTGACCCCAGGGGTCACGGAAACCACGGCCCCACTCTGGGTCCCACTTACCTGGGGGCCACCACACAAGGAGGCCCTGCTGGTTTCTGGACAGAAGTAAATTGAGTCTCTTGTTGATGTCTGGAGGACACACCCCTGCAGGCCAAGGAGGCAGGCTACTGTTAGAACATTCCGGAAGACCCTTCTGAAGTCAGCTCTGTCTGCAAGCAGCAGAGTGTCAGGGAACAAGAGGCAGCTTATTGGTCAGGAATGGACTGAGTCCTGCAAGAGTGACTTCAGTTTCCTTGCCATTAAATGGGGCTAGTGTCCTTCTGCACAGGGGCACTGTCTGAGGACTAAATAGATGTGGAAACATTTAGCACTGCGTATGGCACAGACCCAGCAAGCGGCAGTCGCTGGAGCTGTAACAGCGTCTTCATTGTCATCTCCCCACGAAAAGCCTATCTCCCCAGCTGTGGAGATCCTGAGGCTCCCAAATCTCACAGAGCTGAGAGGACTAGGGAGACTCATGCCACACTCCCGGACCCTCCAGGCCAGCACTGCCGAGGAGTCACATCAACTCTGCAAAAGCAGCGACAAGATTTCCTGGTAGGAGGTCGCTGTCCTCTGGCTTCCTAGGGAACTTTGGTGCCAGGGGCTGAGGAGATTCTAAGAAACCCAGTCTCAAGAATGTTTGGCTTCAAGATGGAACTTTTTTCGATGTACGCTCTGCAAGATCTGGACTAAGGCTGTGTGTCCACAGTCCCCAAATAGATGACTGGCTTGGAGCGAGTAGGTTTCCTGAAAAGAGACTAGTTTTGGAGGGAATTCCAGAGTTCCACAGACCCATATTCAAATCCCAACTCCACTACGTCTCAGCTATGTGGATCTGTAGGAATACACTCTCTTGGACCGACAAATATCGGACCAGAGGCACACAGTAAGAGGTCCAAAATGGCGGCTCAGTTGGTCAAATCAATTCAACCAACGAATGGGCTTGTTTGAGACAATCAAAATAATTCTCCATAGTGAGTTGGGGGTTTCTTCAGTCCACAAACGTTTACAAAGACCCTGTTAAGTGACAGATCCTGGGAACTCCAAGGGAAATGAAACAGGGCCACTCTGTCATGAGGAAAGAAGGATACAACCCAGGAGGGTAACAAAGTCTGATCGCCACGCCTCTCCTGAGAGACACTCTCTCAAGCAGAGGGTGACACGCTCCTCTCAGGTGCTTCCCTGGCAGATGGGCCTCCTGGGAGGGTGGACCCAACCACAGAGTCTTGAGGGAACTGCTGTGGTGGTCCCCAGAGACACAGGGTGACAGCAGTGAGCTTTCCGATGCTAAACAGAAAAAACAGAAGAAAAACGTTGCTGGGAGGCTGTCCCCAGACACAGAACTGTGTTTTGGACTCCTGAAGTACGGCCCAGTCCCTCAGGAGCCCCAAGAACACATGGTGTGGCCTGGCCTCTCTGAGGTAGAGTGACTCTCCCAGCATGCCACAAAATTGACCCCACGGCCACCGGGCCTCCCGCTACCAGTGAAGAAGCCCTCCGAGTGTCAATGACTGACAGAAAGGGGTCATTTTTTTTCCCATTTTTTCCATGACCCCTGTCAGTCAGTAACACTCTGAGGCCCACAATCTTGGTTGAGGACAAGTTCCTGAGGAAAAGGAAGAGGGAAGAGAAGGACTGGTCCTTTTGGCCTTGGGTCTTTGGGCCAACTGAGAGCTCAGTTTGGTTTCTCTCTGGTCCCACAGCTTTCCCGGCTTGGTCCTGGCAGAGAGGAGATGAGCATGGATGAAGTCAGGACAGTGGAGGACGGGGTGTGTGGAAGCATCCTCCCCTTCCTCTCCCAGGCCCCCCGGCGTGATAGTCCGTTTTGCCAAAGCACCTGTATTTGGTACTTCCGGGGTCTGCTGTAACAAAGGCCTGCCAATTAGGTGCTTTAAAACAACATAGATTTGTTATTTCACAGTTGTGAAAGCCGGAAGTCTGAAATCGAGGTGTCGCTAGGGCGGCGCTCCCCCACAGTCTCTGGGGGAGGACCTTGCTTGCTTCTTCCAGCTTCTGGCGGTTGCCTGCAGCCCTCGGTGCTCCTCCGCCTGGAGCCGCTCCTCCGCCTGGAGCCGCACCACTCCCACCTCGGCGCCCCCTCCCGTCACCATCCTCCCTGTGGTCCCTGCGTCCAGATCTCCTTCTCAAAAGGACACCAGATTAGAGGAGAACACGTCCTACCCCAGTACGAGCTCATCTTAACTAATTACAAATGCAAAAGCTCGTTTCCAACTGAGGGCACGTTCCTAGGCGCAGGGTGGACATGAACTTAGGGGACACCGTTCAGTCCTGTTCCATACCCAAGCACGGGAATCATCGCGTCCTAGGTTCAGATCCTGGCATTGTCACTTCCAGGTTGTGGAGTTCGGGTTTACTTAATCCAGCCGGGCGTCTGTTTCCTAATCAAAAAATCAGGGTATAGTGCACGCCCAGCAGGGCTGTTTTAAGGATCTGAACTAATGTATGTAGAACACGTAGTAGGTCTCAGAAAACGGAAGAGGTCTGATCTTTACTCCTGTAGGAATCTGTCTCAGATCTGCCCACCCCCCGCAGCTGCTGTAAAGCTCCGGCTCCAGGTGTTTCCACCTCGATACACGCCAGTGCCCCCTGCACCTCCTGGGTGCCATCGCCGCCAGCTTCCCTCGTGCACCTGCCTGTCTTCTTGGCAGTGGCCAGAGAGGGCGTTCCTCACAAGAGGCGAGCACGTGTCCGGGAAGCCAAGGGGACAGAGTGGTGTGATTCCAGCAGGGGGACATCCACAGGATTCCTTCCCCAGTCCCCAAGGTCCGGGCTCCCAGGCCAGGCGGGCAGGAGTGAGGACGTGTCTTCAGACAGGAAGCCTCGCTCCCAGAACATGGTATCTGGCTGGAGCGGCACTCAAACAGCTGTGGAGGCATTATAAATCTCTCTCCCGGAGCCGAGGCCCAGAGGCTCTCCACGTGTCCCGCTAACGGTAAATCTGTCAGCGCCCACAGCGCGGGCCCTGGACTCGGCGAGCAGCAAGGGGCGACTGTCTGCCTCCCTCAAGCCTGGTAATTGCACCTGCAATCTCTCCCCTCCCATCCTGGAAGGCTGCCTCTTGCTTCCTTGAGAACATCAACGGGCTTTAACTGCAGAGCAGACCGTGCTTCAAATGCAGTCTGATTGCCTCCGAACCCAAGGTCCGACCTGCCGACTTTCTGCCAGGGGGTCCTCTCTCCTGCAGGACACGCGGCGATACGGTTGAATCCAGGCCGGGCAGTGCCCCTTGGGTGTGGCGGAGGTTTACGTGGTTTTCTTATGGTTTGTTTTTTGGTGCAGTCTGTCCTTAAATCTTCACCTTCAAAAACGTGATCATTAGTCTTCTTTTGATTTAGGGGATGTGAAATCAGAAGTTCAGGCCCCCGATTTATCACCTTGTAGATGTGTGACGTTGAACAATCCCTTCATCTCTTTTAGATTCCTCAGTGTAGACAGATGATTGTAAACCCTTATCTGCTGGATACGAGGATGAAAGGAGATGTTCTACGGCTATTAATCAGAAGTTGAGTTGGAAACAACCAGTGGTGTTGCCGATAAATCAACTCTTCAAAAACGAAAAGCTCTGATTTGTAGCACTCGCCATTTTCCGTGGTGTAAACGCTCACATCACGACTGATTTGGAGCGATTGACATGACGTCCCTAAAGCAGGAGCCGGGTAGAGGGGTGAACAATGCGTTCTCCTGAGCCGAGATGAGCCAGCTCCAGCACAGGCCGGAAGACAACAGACGCCAACTCTGGCTAATTTTACCGGGAAAGAAATGTACCCAAAGGACATGGGGGAGCTTGCAGAATTTCCAGCTGGCAAATGAGACTTGGAGTTCGTGCAGCCAGGAGTTACACCCCAGAAATCATTGAGCATTGAAGAGGCTGCTGCTGTCCCCTCTGGCACAGACACAGTAACGTGCTCCATCATCACCAGCAATTATGGACACTGGTCGATGCCTACAAGCTGCAGCCACTGGCATCTCTGAAAACACCACGGCGCTGCTGTTGCTGCGTCCTCACCAGCGCGCAGAAGGCTCGCAAAAGGCGTGGTTTTGCTCCCTCCCACCATTAGCTTTCCTTTAATCTAGGAAGGTGCATCTGATTGGCAGACCTGAGTCACTTATCTGTGTCCTCGCTACAAGAGAAGCCGGGGAAGTGAGGGTATTCGTTTCTTGTGCTGCTGTAACAAACTACACCAACCGGGTGGTTCAAAACAACAAAGATGGATTCTCTCATGGTTCTGGAGGCTGGAAGTCCAAAATCAAGGTGTCGGCAGGGCTGGACTTCCTCTGGAGCCTCTGGGGAAGAATGCTTCCTTGCATCTTCTGGCTTCTGGTGGCTGTCAGCATTCCTTGTGGCTGCATCCTCTCACTCTGGGCCTCTGTCTTCGCATGGCCTCCCCGTCTCCTCTCCCTGTGTCTCTTCTCAGTCTGTCTCATATAAGGACACTGGCTATTGGATTTAGGGCCCACTTGGATAATCCAGGAAGATCTCATCTGAGATTCTTAAGTTAATTACGTGTGCAAAGACTCTTTTACCAAATAAGGTCATGTTTACGGGTTCTGGGGTTTTGGACATAGACATACATTTTGGGGCCACCATTCAACCCACTGTAGGAAGTATCTGCATGGTTAGGTTCTGGAGTAGACAGTGAGCTCCACCCCATTAGATCGGAGATTCCTCAATTATAAGAAGGGGGTTTGGAGACCGAGCAGTCACAAAAATGTCCAATGTCTTCTAGAACCGGGGTCATAGATTTTTTCTGCAGAATCAGAGGGTAAATATTTGTGGCTTTGAGAGTCGTATGGTCACACCCGCTCAACTCTGCCCATTGTCACCAGAAATAGCCGTAGGCATCCCGTAAACAAAGAGGGGTGTGTTCCAATGAAACTTTATTTACAAAAACAGCTATCAGTCCAGATTTGGCCCAAGAGCCATAGCCCACTGACCCCGGTTCCAGAGCATGAAGGAGGCCAGCAGGAGGTGAGGCGCCCCGTATGCGCCGCTTGAATCTTTACTCCTCAGCATCTTTGAAATGTATTGAACACGGAAGACCAAGCCAGGGCGGGAATTAATAAAAAATGAAAACATCACTGATGCTCTGTGATCCATGCTCTTGAATAAACTACATAAGGGTGGAAAATTGTGGTGTTTAACCGAAAAAACAAATTGAGTTTGTGAGATGCGTTTTACCCATTTTAGAGCCAGAGCTTTGCTCCCCGGCTTCATGCCTAGTGACAGTGCCCTTGAGCCAGCAGACACCCGGGTACCCACGGTCACCAGGGGACCAGAGAGGCGTGTGGAGGGATGTCCACCAATTAATTCCTCGGAGGAGAGACGCAGGCAGAAGCCCAGCGGGTCCCACTGGTAATGGGGAGGAACTGTCACCTGCCTCCATGGGGGGCGGATCACTCGAAACCCAGATTTCTGCTCCCCGGATTGTGGAACAGCACAGGGAACAGCATCCAACGGGCAAAAAGGCAAAGCCATGTTTATAGTAAAAAACACATCGGCTTTGGAGGCTGACAGATCCGGGGCCGAGTCTCAGCTCCCCAAGGACCCGATAAAGTAGCAGCTTCGATTTCCCCCGCGGTGAAGTGGGGAGAGTCAGCTCCACCCCACCGCACGGTGACGAGGACTAAAAACCAGCCACGGCCCAGCACGCACTGCGGGAGCCAGTGTCTGCCGAGCCCTCGGCCCTGGGGCAGCTTCTCCTGACTTTCCTCGGGTTGGCAGGTCCTGCTCCTGGGAGAGGGGCCTTGATTTCTGGACGGAGCCCAGAGTTAGATGGAGCCAGGTCTGAGGAAAGAGGTAGGAGACGAAGCTGGCCGGGCTCACTTCTGGTGAGAAAAGACCTGTGATTGCAAAACGATGGGCAGGGCTTCTTGGCGTGACCTGGCACCTGGCTCTGACGGAAATCCCTGGAGACGAACTCCAGAAGGGCTTTGAGCCTTCGTGGCTTCACTGGAGTAAGTGACTGAGCCCCCGAGGGGCGGCCACGGCGGGGGAAACACTTGTTTGGAAGGGCAAGTTCTGTGGTGTTTGCAGTGTCTGGATGTTATAGTCATATCTTGCAGGATACCCTCGTTCATTCATTCATTCAACATTTATTGAGCATTAGGCACTGGGTGTGGAGCTGATCTTGACTTTATCTCTACCCTCAGGTTTGTAGCCATAAACAGATATTATTGCAATTCTAATGCAGGAACAACTAGACCTTGCCACTGTGGTCTATGCAAATGGTGCCTCTAGTGTTGTGCAGTGCACAGCCTGTACAATGGTCTGTGGCAGCCTTGCTTTATGGGAGAAAACATAAGGATGTGAGTTATCCTTGTAGGGTCAGGAAGAGATTTGATCTGAATCATTAAGGAAGTGAAGGAGTTTTCAAGGCAAAGGGGGTGGGGAAAGGGAATACGAGACTCAGAAACAGTATGCATCAAAGCACGGAGGAGAAGTGCAAGGTACGTTCCGTGAATGCCGAGACATCTGGCGGATTTGGGGAGGAGGCATGCAGGCTGGGGGCAACGAGGCTGAGGGGACTGATTTCCTGAGCATGAGTCAAGATCTCCCACGGGCTCCTCCGGGAGTCAGAGAGGCCCCTGAATGTCAGGCATTCCATTCCTCTGAGTTGGCCTCACAGCCTCCGCCTGAGAGAAAGATGTGAGAAAGAACACCGGTCTCGGCACCGCACAGGATCCTGGCTCTGCAGCCCGCAGGCTGCGTGTTCTCCAGCTAATCACTTAACCTCTCTGAGCAGGAGTTTCCTAATCTGCATAATGGAGGTCACAGTAATGCCTACCGCTGGGGGTTGAAAGATTTGGCAGGACGCAAAGTCAGAGACACAGGAGGTCTGGTAAAGGTTCTTTTCTTTCCTCTCCAAGCTCTGGTCTCGGTCAGCCTTTGTGTAGGGGACGCAGACCAACAGTTAGGGTGTGACAGCCCCAGCCCTCTGTAGGTTGAGTAAGCAGACGATTATTCTCATTTCTGAAAGTCTCTCTGGATAGTTGGTCCAAGTCTCCACCTTTCTCTGTTGCATTAGCATCAGTGAGAACTTTCTGTGTTTGGTGTCGCCCTTGCTCCTCAGGGGTCTTTAAAATGCAAACCTGGCCATTGGAGTCCCCAATGCCCAGAGGTAAGTGGCTTTATCAGTGTGTTCCATCTGCCCTGGGTGGAAGCGGGGCACACTGGGGCTGCAGGTGTGCTGGGAGGGAGGGGCTGGGGGCTCACCCCCGCCCCCCGGAGAGACGGGGAAGCTCCCGGGATTGGAACGAGGAGGAGGAAGGAAAGCTCCCCGAGGGCCGATTGCACGGGGTGTCGTGTGGGGTCCATCGAGGACATCCCACACTCACTGGGTCTGCTCTGTGCGAGAGGCCGGACTCGGAGACACAGCCCTGCCCGGGGACTTGGATCCAATGTAAACAGATGAGCCAGGCCCAGAGGGGCGCGGTGGTGCTGTCTGTCATCGCAACCTCCTAGGGAGCGTTTCCCTGTGCCAAGAACCTTCTTACCTGCAAGCTCCAGCTTGAGGTGGCTGTTAGAAACGGCTTTTTACAGATGAGGAAACTGAGGCTCAGAGGGGCAAAGCGTGCCTTCCCCAGCGTCTGAAAGTGGCAGAGACTCCAAAACCCTCAGCTGCTGCATTCTTGGTCAGAACGGGCAGGTCAGCCCTCGTGTCTGAGTCCAAGCGAAGGGCTGTTCCCTTGGTCGCCTTTCACTGCAGCGTGTGGGACACACCTGTAACCTCGGGCCCTCCAGGACCGGTTCAACGGACTCCGCCGTCTTATCAACAGATCACGAAGAGTGGCTTTCAGGAACTGAGACCCCTTGTCCAGTTCAGGCCAGCTGAGACCACCAACCAGTCAACTGGGCCTGCGCAAATGGCCGGTAAGGGACCTATTTGACGTCAAGGAGATAAAAACTCCACCCTCAGATCATGGGAAAGCTGCCGTTTTGTGAACATGCATCCGTTGGAGAGCCCCGAGGCTTGACCAGGCTCGCACAGCTCAGCTAGCTCACCTCTCCCACCTCCGCTCATCCGTCTCCACCCTCCACATCCCCCGCCCTTCATCCCGTAAGTTGTGTCCCGAACCCTGGGTCAGGGAGACAGATCTGAGGGCACATGCCCCCATCTCCTTGCTGATGGATAAATAAACTACATTTCTTTTCCCAAAAGCGGATGCCGTAATGAATTGACTTGCGTCGGACAAGAGAACCCCAATTTCGTGTGGTGACAGAGCCGAGTGCCTCTGAGCCCCTGTTGTCTCATTCACGAAGATGGCTGTGCCAGAGACCTCTGGGGCCCCATCGCAACCACAGAATTCAGGACGCCCGACCTACGGCAGTGTCTCTTTTTCTATGCGCGTGTGGGTCTAAGATGGGAGAGGGGCAAGGTGAAATGAGGGAATTGCAAATTCGAAAAATAGCGCGATATAAAAACATGTGCGAAATAAAGCTTTCCTTTCCGTGCAGAAAGAGGAATAATGCGAATGTCCTCAGTTTCAAAAAAGACATCGAGAACTGCATCATTTCAGCGCCAAGTGGTCCGAGGAAAATGCAAACCGAAGTGCGCTAATGATACGTGTTAGTGACGTGCTAATAGACAAAGAGTCACGCTCAGCGCCCCTTTCAGAGGTACACTTGGATTATTCGAGATTTTAATTATGTAAAGATCTTCAAGAATACATTCCCTTTAAAACCATGACCTCCCTTATGACTGTGCACGGGTATAAAAATATGTAACCCATATACATTGTGGGTGTCCATATGGCTGCTTCTGCGGACTCAGTTGCGTGCATAGGATGGTCTAGCCTCAAACAGTAATTAAGATCTTACTGCCTGTGGTGAATGCGTCCGTGCCCTCCTTCCCGGTCTCTCCCCCCGGTTCCAAACTCCGAAACTCCCAGACTGCATTTCCTCTCTCTTTATCCCAGCTCCTAGCCACACAGATGAAATAAGTTCCTCTGCGAGGTCCTCCCCGCCTTTCTCACCTGTCTCGTGGCTTGTCTGTGCTGAGTGGGGATTCTGCTGAATCTGTTGGACCTCCTGGGGCTGGGGATTGAGACCGGGCCTGGCAGAGACTCTTGGGGGAGAGAGGGAAGGAGATCAGGACCACCAGCATTAGCAGACTGTAGAGTTTCAGTCCATGATTACCCCTGGGTCTTAGCTCTTTGCCCCTCTTCCCTGGGCCCTGCCAGACCTTGTTGATAGCCACTCCCGGCTAGGGTAGTTCCCAACACACCCACTGCCCACCCTAGGCTGCCCCCTCTGCCTGGCCTGCCCATTTCCTGCTTTAGGAGTCAGCTCCTCCATTCTCCCTTCTCTGTCCCTCCCCTGGAGCCCCCAGGCACCCTAGCCACTCCTTCCTCTGGATTCCACCCTCCGCACACCTGTGTCCTTGACAATGACCCACAATGGTTTGTATATAAGTCAGTTTTATCTCTAGGCAGTGAGCTCCCAGAGAGCAAGGACCAACTCATTTTCATCCCTCTACCCTCAGCTCTGAGCCCCATGTAGACAGTGGGTGCTCAGTAAATCTCACTACATAGTAGACGCCTAAGAAAGGCTCTTGGAATCAATTACACAGAATTGAAAAGGAGAGGGAAAACGAAACACTCCAGGCATGGGGACTGATAGTCACGGGGAAAGGCGCAGCAAAGGCTGACGGCCCAGTTCCTCCTTTGTAGCTGTCTTATACGTTCCGGGTGAGCATGCAGGCCCCTGTGGGGGCTACTGTCCCCAGCTGGTGCAGATTGTTCCCAAACGTGGCTCAGAAAATCACTCCCGTCTCACATGCTCTTTTGCAATGGATGTTGCCCCTGCTGCCATCCAGGGGAGGGTTACTCACCCTGTGCTTGAATCTGGGCTGGCCCTGCACCTTGCTTTGAAAACAGAACAAGTGAAAGTGAGGCTGGTCAACTTCGAGGCTTCAGCCCTAAGAGCTCTGGCAGCTTCTGTTTTCATAATGTAGGTAACCCCAAGCCAGCCTGCTGGAAAGGCCACACGGATGAAAACCAAGCGCCTCGGCTGACAGCCAACACCCACTACCAGTCCTGTGAACGAGGGCATCTGGGATCCAGCCACAGTCAGGCTCCCGGCAGAATGCAGCCACGTAAAGAATCCGGCTGACACCACGAGGAGCTGAAGAACCCTCCAGCCGGGCCCTGCCTGAATTCCTGACCCGCAGAATCAGGAGCAATGAAATAGTCGTTATCTGAAGTCACTGTGTTTTGGAGTGGTTTGTTACGCAGCTGAAGATAACCAATACGTCGACATTTTTCTGTATGAACAAAAAAATGGGGGAAGGAATGTGTGTGGCTTCTGAGCTGGGAGTGAGAGAGGACGTGACTAGGATTCTAGCTTGTTTGTTTTTCTGTTTGTTTTTAACTTAAAGTATCGCAGCTTCCCTTCACCGAGTGATCAAAGTTAGCATCACCAGAGTGGAGCAAATCGATAGCATATCCCATCTGACAAGATGCCTTGAGAAGAAGGCAGCACCTTTCTGCGATGATCCAGCTGAAAAGGTAGGATCTGAATATAATCATGAAGAAACGTCTGACAAAGCCAGACTGCGAGACATTCTGTGAAATAACTGACCTGTTCTCTCAAAAAATGTTGATGTCATGAAAGACAGAGAAAGTCTGAGGAACTCTTCTAGATTAAAGGATGCCATGGAGACAGACAACTGAATGCCGCGTGTGATCCAGATTTTCCTTTAGTCATGGAGGACACTGTAGGGACAAAAAATGGCGAGATCTGAATAAAGTTTGTAGATTGCATGGTAATGGTGCATCGGTGTTAATCCCCTGATTCTGATAATTATATTGTAAGATAGTCTATTGCAAAAGAATGCCACTTGTTTTTAGGAAATAGGCGCTGAAGTATTTAAGAGGTAAAGAGGTGTTATGCCTGCGACTTACTGTGAAATGGTTCTGAAAAAAACATACACATCTTTCTCTTCTTTATATCTATGTATAGAGAGAGAAAAAGACAGGAATAAAGCAGATGTGGCGAGGTGTTAACATTTGGGGAAGCTGGGGGAGGGGTAGCTGGGAATTCTTGGTACTATCCTTGCAACTTTGCTGTAAGTCTGAAATTATATTAAAACAAATGTAATTCTTTTTTTTTTTAAAGAAAGAAGCACGTGGCGGTGTGTGCCTGGTCGCCCCCAGAGAGGAGAGAGCCACCCGCTGCCGGGCAGGACTTCCCCCGGACATGCCTGACTCAGAGCTGATTTTGCCCCTTTCTCATCTCCCTCTGGCCGCATGCATGTGACCGGGAGCCACTGGCCGGCCTGGGCTGCCTGTCCCGTGTCCCACAGGCAGCCTGGCATCTGGAAAGGATCCACGGCCACGGCTGGACTCACCCCCTCCACCCTCGCTCGCTCCCAGCCTTCGGGGTTTTTCACAGCGAGAATCCGTGGACTCCAGGCAGGAGACTGTCGGGAAAAGGCCCCCTCGGGAGAGCTCTGGAGCACTTTGCCAAGGCCTAGTGACAACGCCATCTTCCTCATTCATCTGAATTTGGGAGATTCCTGTTCAGAGGCCACAAAGCACAGGGCACCGGAGGGGAGGGGCTGGCGTAGCCCCCTTAGGAAGCGTTGCTGGGAGCACAGACCTGGGGGGTTTTGCTGTTCTATCTGCCTGGACCAGCGGCGAGGGTGAGAGAGGAGAGGGCGTCCACGTCCACGGAGCCAGCCACCCGAGGCTTCCAGGCTGAGCAGCGCCAACCGTGCATGTTTCTGGGTAGAGCTTCAGGAGGGGAGCGGGCTGGGTGGGAAAGAGTCAAGTCTTTGGAATCCGAGAGACCCAGGAGGGTGGTCTCTGACTCGCCACTTCCTGGCTGGGTGACACTGGCCTGGAGACCTCGCTGAGCTCTGATCTTAAGGCCCCCATGCACAGTGGAAATGGTCAACCATCCCTGAGAGGTGAACGGAGCGTTGTGGAAGGGCTGGCATGAAGCAGGTTCGCCCACAAAATCAATGCTTCAATTCCACGTTTCCTGGGCACTGACCGGGAGCCGGGCACAGGGGGGTCCTAGGGGGTGGCCCCAGAGGGTGGACACGAAGCCTTCCGCTCGGTGCTCCTTCTCTCTGGTCTCCCTCTCCTGTGACATCGTGACCGAAGCCCAGGTGTGAGCATCTGGGTTTGAATCTGCGCCTCACTTCCGAGTCACTGAGCTTAAGTTACCCAATGTGTGTGTGCCTCAGTTTCCCCACCTGGAAAAGGGTCTCGTAAGAGCATCCACCTCTTAGATTGCTGTGGAGATCAGCTGAATCCATCCACGCAAATTAAATAACAACAATGAGTGCTTATGTAGCAGTTACTATGTGCCAGACACGGTCAACACTCTTCGTTAGTACTACCCCCATTGCACAGATGGGAACTCTGAGGCTCAGAGAGACTGCATAATTTGCCCAAGCTCACAGAGAGAAGACCCAGGAGTCTGTGTTCCCAACCCCGGAGCTCTGCGGCCACTGGCATGCAGGGGGTGCTCCATTCATGTTTGTTGTTACTGACGCTCACAGCCACGGCCGGCTTCACAGGTGTTTGACTTGTGTGGTTGCACAGGGCCTGGCGCTTAGAAGGGTAACGCTTTGAACGCTCTGCTGTCCCTGTCTTTAAATTCTTAATTTTACCGAAGGGACCCATATCCTCATTCTGTTCTGGGACCTGAAATTTCATAGCTGGTCTTGCTCAGAATCTTAAAGGGGCCAATCACCTGCTTGTCTTCCTCCCTCCCTCCCTGGGCTGTGAGCTCCTTGGGATTTCAGATAACAGCTCCCTTATCTCTCCATCCGACCCCTAGTCCCTGCCCAGCAGGTAGCCGGTGTTCACATTCTGGCCGGAAAGGACAGAGGTGGCCAGAGCCACAGCTGTTGTCCCAGCCTCCACTTTCCCTTGACACCCCAAGAATACCTTCCAGCCCAGGGAGCCTCAGAAAGCTCCGGAGAAGGAACCTCTCCAGAAGTGTGCAGAGACTCTGGCCGATGGCCACCCAAACCAGGTCTTTCCAGAACGGCAGGGAGAGAGCGGGATAGCCCGGAGACACTGCGTCTTGGGGAATCCCAGCCAGGCCCCAAAGACCCTCCTAAGCAGTTAATTTGGACGCTGGCTCTGTAAATGGTGGCAGGGAGACCCGGCGTAACGTGTAATTATGCTGGTTGGAGCTGGAGCAGGGCGGGTTCTCTCCAGCCTGCGATGCTGGAGGTAATGCGGATCCCAAAGTGTGGCTGTGGTCAGGGCTCAAAGGCAAACAAGAGCCTCCCTAAGGACAGACATCATTCAGTCTAAAGGTTCAAGGCGGCAGGTATGATGGTTGGAAGAGTTTTCTCCCCTTTGCACAGGGAGCAGGTAGTGCGGGGGAGGGGGAGGAGGAAGAAACATTCGTCAGCACCCACCGTGCGTCACACTCTGCAAGACGATGTTATCAGAAGGGGCTCGGGCAGGCGGGAGGTGGGCGCCGCATTTCTGAGACTGGAGTCGGATGCCACTCCTCTCCCCTGCCCGCCTGCCCGCCCCTCCTCCACATTTTTCTAATTACTGATCATTTAAAAACGAAGGTGAGATTCACATAACATTCAATGAACTGTATTGGAGCACACAACGCATTCAGCACGTTCACAATCTCGTGCAACCACCTCCCATATCAAGTTCCAAAAGATCGTCATCACCCCAAAAGGAAACCCTGTAGCTGTTACTCATTTACCACGCCCACCCCATGTCCTCCTCCCACAGCCCCTGACAACCACTCATCTCTTCCTGTCTCTGTGGATGCACTTATTCTGGACATTTCGTATAAGTGGAATCATCGCATATGTGACCTTTGGTGCTGGCTTCTTTCTCTTGGCCTCATGTTTTCAAGGTTCGTAGCATGTATCAATGCTTCATTCCTTTTCATTGCCAAGTAATATTCCATTGCCTGCACATGCCTGCCTTAGTTTGTTGATCCACTCATCCATTGATCGACACTGGGTTGTTTCCACTTTTTGGCTTTTCTCAACAATGCTATGAGCATTTGTGTATAAGTTTTTGTGTGGACACATTTTCAATTCTCTTGGGTACATACGCAGGAGTGGGATTGCGGGGTCACATGGTAATTCTGTGTTGAACTTTTTGATGTTTTCTACAGCAGCTGCACCATTTCACAGTCCCACCAGCAGCGCACAAGGGTTCTGATTCCTCCACACCCTCGCCAACACTTATTTTCTTTCTTTTTTTTTTTTCATAATAACCGATTTTTCGAGCGGGCCGAGGTAAGCCCCTGTCTGCCACTGGGGCTTAGACACAGAGCTGAGTCTTTTGGACTGACAGGAAAGTCCCTTAAAGCCAGAGAGCAGAAGTGGCAACGTGGGGCCCCCCAGAAATAATTCTAGAAAGATCAGCTCCAGGCTGCACCAGGTCTAAAGGGCCTGGTGATGGTTTCAGCATTGCAAGCTGCCTCCGGGTGGCATGTGGGTGCGTTGGGGGGAAATGGGTGTGTATGGGTCCCTTGGAGCCCATACAGCTTGCCATGGACACCTCTGCCTGAGTGTCACCAAGGGGGACAGCGTTTTGCCAGCTCTGCCAGAGCACTGACAGCCTGAGTGAGCTGGCAGAGGGCAACAGCAACAAAATGAGGGGCCACTGAGTCACCGGGAGGGGGGAGCGGGGAGGAGCAGGGCCAGCTTGGGCGAAAGGTCACATGGCTTATCCCACCCACAAAGGGACTGAGAAGTACAATGATATTATGCTTGGAAGGCGAGAGACCCAGAAATATTTGGCAGACAGCGCTGATGACTACCACATATAACTGACTGTAAATAATATATTTAATCTCTAATGATGCTCATCTGTTATTTAGGCTGCAAGTTACAGACAACACAACTTAGACAGGTTCCAGCGGCCTGAAACAACAAAAAAGTCATTATTTCACATAATAAGAAAACTGAAGAAGGGCTCCCTCCAGGCCTATAGGTCATGGCTACATCATATCATCAACGTCGCTGGTTCTTCCCATATCAGGTCTGACATCCTCGGTTGACTTTGTCTCAGGCTCAGGATTCCCAGTGTCACATTCAGACAGAACGATGACCGTCCAGCATCTTCTTAGGAGCAAGGAGGGCTTTCCCAGAAGCCCCAGCAGACTTTCTCCCATGTCTCCTCGGCTGTCACTGGCTCACGGGACCTCCAGTGAACCAATCCCGGGCAAGGGAAATGGAGGTCCCATCCCTGGTGTCATCATTTGGGTAGAATAGACAGGCGCTGGGGACATGGGAGGGGTGGGGTCAGCCACAGTGAGCCCAGAGCTCCCTGCCTTCTTCTTCACCTCCCGCATGTTCAGGAAAGTAGGTCCTGGCAAGGGTTGTCCCCCCAAACCTCCAGGCCAGTCCGCCCTACTCCCGACTTCCTCTCTAATCGTGGCTTCCAGCACCTGAGCATCATCGCCTTTGATTTGCCCTTGGCCTCCCCAGCATCTACCCGACCAGTGACCCTGCATGTCCATTCCAGTCAGCCAGCCCAGCTCAGAGCCGGGCCAGAGAACTTTCCATTCTGCTCCTGATCATGTGTCCACCCGCATCAGCCTTTCCCAGCTGCCTGCAGGGCCGAGGCCTCTCAGAACAGCTCCTGTTCAGTCAGACATATCCGACTGATCAGCAGTTCTGGGCCTGGGGCTGGCCGGGCAAGGACCTTTCAGATCCCCTGTCTGCCCAGGCGCGTCAGCTGTTCCCAGCACCCCCCACCCCCACCCGGCAACGTGGCCGGGCCTGGCCCCATGAGCGGAGAAAGCCAGAGGGGGCCGTGCCAGGAGCACGCGGGCTCTCCTGCTCAGGAGGCTGACGCCTGAGATGGGACATGGACGGGAGAAATGGACGATGGTGGTGAGGGTTTGAGAGGAGCAAGAGGGAGGAATGACAGAGAAGGAAAAAAAGAAAAAAGAGAGAGAGAGAGAGTGTACACAAGGACACTCTGAGACAGCAAAGGGCCCTCCTCTCCTTCCTGTCTGCATCCCCAACACCTGATATAGTGCCTGGTACAAACGGGGAGAGGCGGTTGAACTGGCCTGAAAAATTGGGGAGATAGAGGAGATCCCAAGAGGGAGCAGGAAGTTGAAGGGAGGAGGGGAAGGAAGAAGAAAGAGAGACAGAGAAGAGAGCAAAATGACAGGGCAGGAGGGGTGCATGTAACTCCATCTTGTCTGTCTTGACATCTCGTCATTAGCACAGCCCCTGATACACTGCAGTGGCTCTGTAAGTGTTTGTCTTTCTGACCTAAAGGAAGAGGAGGAAAGGAGACAGACATGGAGAGGAAAGAAGACAGAAGGAAGAGAAAGAGAGAGATCAGGGATGATGAGACAGAGAAAGAGAGAGAAGTGAAAGGGAGGGGAGAGGAGGGAGGGGAGGGGAGAAAAGGCATGGGGTGGGGGCAGAGAAGAGGCAGGACCAACCCGCAAAGGAAGTGGGAGCAAAGAAGTTAGCCAAGCGATGGGAGCTGGAGCGGCTCATCCTTTGATGAAAATGCACATTAGCAAACGTGCTGGGATCTGACAAGTGCCAACAGGCCCATCGCAGAGTTAAAAAGTGCTACATCTGTCAGGGTTTCAATTTTTAAGTCAGCACTTTCTTTCTCCTCCTCATGCTGGGGTTCTGCAACTGTGGATTTCCCCTCGTGTCTCCCACAAGCACGCGGGCTTGTCACGGAGCCGTCAGACCTCCAGGGAGCCTGGGAGGGCAGGGCGGGCATGTCAGGAGCGTCCATGGGGCCGGGGGGTAGCGGGCGCGTAACTGCCTCCCAGACAGCAGCTGTGACAGGGGTATCCTGTGGAGGCGACAAGGGAATGCAGGTGAGGTTTTCAGTCGATGCTGGGAGGCCCCAAGGCAGCGAGCCTCCGGACTGGGATGAATAGCGTCCCCCCCAAATTCATGTCCATCTGGAACCTCAGAGTGTGGCCTTATTTGGCAGTAGGGTCTTTGGAGATGTAACTAGTTAAGGATCTCGAGATGAAATCATCCTGGATTTAGGGTGGGTGCTAAATTCAATGGCTGGTGTCTTATAAGAGGAGAGAACACAGAGATGAACAGAGAGAGGGCCAGGTGACCATGGAGGCAGAGAGCACAGTGATGTACCTACAAGCCAAGGGACAAGGATTGTCTGGAGCCACCAGAAGCCAGGAGGGACGCCTGGAACAGATTCTCCCCTAAGGTTTCTAGAAGGAGCCAACCCTACAGGCACACTGATCTTAGACTTCTGGCCTCCAAAACTTGGAGAGAATCATTTCTGTTGTTTTAAACCAACCGGTTCACGGTAATTTGTTACGGCAGCCGCAGGTTAATATGAGCTCCTGGCCTTGGGGGACCCATTTTGGCTGTTCTTGGGTCTGATTGGAAGACGGCAGGGCTGGCAATACGGGAGGGTTCCACGCCCTCGACCCTGATCCTGTCGAATCTCCAGAGCCGAGAGTGGCTGGTTCTCTTGCCACCTGGCAGTCGTGTTATTCTCTTCTCTCCAGAACGCGGGTCCCTGGACCAGCCTGGAGGATAGGGCCATGGGGGGGGCTTTCATCCAGCCTCACACTCAGGGGCTAAAGGCAAGGCGGGGGCTCAGGAGACCGCCAGACCCCACAGGACCTGGACCCCGGGGTTGGATAGGGGCTACCCCTGGGGGCTCCTTCAGTGTAGTCTATGACCCCTGCCAGTCCCGGGTTCAAATCCTGTGACAAATTCAAATCCAAATTCCCAGGTGTGCAAGCTTCCCTTGGTCTGGCCCATCCCTCTGGTCTTTGACAGCCTCAACTGTAAAATGAGAAAGAAAATCCCTCCCTCGTGAAGTCATTGGAGAATTAAAGAAAAAATGTACGTGGAGACCTTAGACAAGGCGTCAGTGAATGATGATGATGGAGACGAACATCCTTCCAAGCCTGTTTCTGTCCAGCCCTGGATGGTCATGACAGGCCGTAAAGAAAGATGGTGTCTGCCCTCTAGCAAAATGGGAAGACCGGATGCAAATGTGTGAAATTATTAGGAAGCCATAAAATCCACAATAATAGTGAGTGACTAGGATTACTGCTGCCCGACTAGTAGGGTGTCACGGAGGGCATACGTAGGGTAGGTGACCAGCTCGTCCCCGTTTGCCTGGGACTTGCCTGGGTTAAGCATTGGAAGCCTCGATTCCCGGGTGAAGTGGGCCAGTTGGCCAGCCTACATGGAAGAGGCAACTTCAGCTAGGCCTCAAAGGAATCATTTATTCATCCATCCAATCATCCATCTACTCATTCATTCATTCATTCGCCAAACATTTATTGAGAGCTCACCACAGGCCAGGGTCTTAGGCAATGGAGACACAGGACACAGCCCCTGCCTGCATAGTGCTCGCATGCATGCTTGCATGCATTCATCCGCTCATTCAGGAAAGCATCTATTGAGCACCCACTGTGTGCCAGGCACTCGGAGGTGCAGTGAACGCAGACAGATGACATCGTTTCTGGTCTCAAGATGCCCACATCCAGTAGGGGAGAGAAGATGGCGGGAAATTCCCTCCGGTGCAGGAAGGGCTGCTGTAGCATCCAGTAGGCAGAGAGACCTCAGGGAGGGAGAAGGACTCCCAATCCCACCTTAGGGAGGGGGAATCTTCTGGAAAGAGGTGGCACTGAGCTGACTCTGAAGGGAGAGCTGAGAGGAGTCAGTCAGAGAAACAAGGAAGGGTGTTGAGGCAAAAGCGTCGGCCTGAACGCAGGCAGCCCGGGAAGGTGCCCATGGGAAATGCAAGTCTGGCGCTTTGGTGCAGAGAACACAGCCGCAGCAGGGGGCAGTCCAGAGGAAGTGAGGCAGGACTGGGCGGGGGAGGGAGGGAGGGAGGAGCCGGTGGGACCTGTGGAAGGGACAAGACTGAAGGGACGGCCCAGTATGGACCCTGGCTGGCGGTCAGGACCGAGGGCCTGCGGAAGGAGTGGAGGACGGAGGGACATGCTCGGCTTCAGGACCGACAGGAGAAGAAAGAAAAGTCAGGACACACCGGACCCCATCCTGAGCTTGGGCCCTGGCTTTGGGGACTGCATGGTGGCACTGAGTCTTCCTCGGTGTTTGGGTCAAAGATGCACATCGTCCCTGCTTGTCCTGTGATTGTTTCTGTCCAACGAATAAACACTTAGGGAGCATCTTGGAGCCGGGCCCCTTTGCTGAGAAAACAAAACTGAATATTGTGAGGGAGAGAGACCTGGGGGTCTCACCTAAGGGCTGCAGGGGGTGCGAGTGGCCAGGGAAGGTCTCCCTGAGCCGACTCCCAGTGATCTGGAAGGGCTAGACCTGGGAAGATGCAAGGAGAGGAAGAGTGTTCCAGGCAGAGGGAACAGCCTGTGTAAATGCTCAGAGGCAGGATCAAGCAGCTTATATGTAAGGACCGGAAAAGCCAGGTAGGATGGGGTGGCAGATCGGGGGACCTGGGAGGCGCTGCAGGTACAGAAGTGAGCCAGGGTCGGATCAAGCCTGGCAGAGGTGAGAGGTGAGCAGAAATGGGCTCATTCTCGTTTGACACCAGCCCCAGAGAAACAAGCTGCCCATGGCGACACAGCTTGTTAGCCTCAGAGCTGGGGTGAGGACTCAAGTCCCCGCCTTTCTGATTTCCTCTCCATCAGACCCTGCTTCCCCTTCTGGGGAGGTGAAGACAGAGACTCTGCAGGCGTCGGAGACTTTTCAAGGTTCTGCTGCCGCCTCGAGAGGCTTGGCTTGTCTGGGCTGTGGGGCACTGTCCCCAGAGCTCGGAGCCAGCCCGCACCCTGTTCCAGTCTTTACGTCTGCCCCTTAATTTCCAGGCCCTTCAATTTCCTGATCTCAGAGAATTTTACAGACATAGCGTGCGTGGCTGGCTGTAATCACCGTCTGTTGAATAAATGACCCCTTCTGTCTTGACTTGCAGGTAGTTAAACCTCATGCGGAGAGAAAAGGTGAAATACTCAGGGCAGGAGGGGGGTTGCTCTGCCGGTGACCTGCAGGCTGTCTTCGCTCTTGGGGGCTTCAATTTGTCATCGACAGAACATGACTAACAATGTTTATTTAACTCCTTCAGTGTTTGGAACCGCTTGAGCAAAAATAGTTGGTGTAAGAAATGCTTCCGGAGTTCTGTTGTTGGGTCCCCCTGGTCCAGCGTCCCGATTTTCCTCCAGGGAGCCGCCTCTCCCCCTGCCAACCCCATGCACAGTCTCCAGGGGCATCCTTCAGCTCCAGCAACCTATGTGACTCCGGATTGGCCAATCCGAACACTGCATTCCCCTGGCGACAGGGATTGGCTCAGAGATGGGCATGTGGCCCAGGCAGAACCAATGGAACACGATAATTTTTGCAACAGCCTTCAGAAAAGGCTACTCACTATTTTCTGCTGGTTTCAAACCTGGGACAACATGACAGGAGCTGCTGGTAGCCATTTTGTGGAGACTGAGAATTTAAGCAATAGAGAGTTCTGGTGATGCTTGCACCCCTAGATCCAACAGTGCCTGAAGCCCACATATCCCCTAGACTTTTCAGTCATGTGTGCCAATGAATTCCCCATTTTGCCTAAACCACCTTGAGTTGGGTTACTGCCTACTTGGAATCTAAAGTTCCTGATATGTTCATCAATCAGACTAGGGGTCAGCAAACCAGGGCTTGTGGACCAGATCCAATCTACCACCTGTTGCTTCCCGTTTCTTTAAGAACTTTATTGAGATGTAATTAATATACATTAAGTCACTCATTTATGCTTTTGCGAATGTATATAGTCATGCAACCAGCGCCAAAATCAAATTTTGGAACACTTCTATCCACACCCCAAATTTCTCTCGTACCCTTTTTTTTTGCTTTATCAGTAAATAAATTTTTAAAATAACAGCTTTATTGGATATGATTGATATGCCCTAAAATTCACTCACTTAAAGTGTACAATTCAAAGGTTTTTAGTGTAGTCACAGATATGTGCAACCATCACCACAGTCAGTTTTAGAATATTTCCAGCACTTCAATAAAAGCCCATACCCTTTAGCCATCACTGCCCCGTCCCTTCATTCTCCCCACTCCCGTCCTAAGCACCCGCCAGTCTACTTTCCGTCTCTGTGGATTTGCCTGTTCTGGACACACCAAATAGAGGGGATCACGCAGTGTGCAATCTTCGGGTCTGCTATCTTTCACTTAGCATAATTTCAAGGTTCATCCGTGTAGAAGCATGTTTCAGCACTACATGCCTTTTGACAGCCAAATAATATGCCACTGGATGGACAAACCACATTTTGTTCATCAGTCGATGGACATTTGGGTTGTTTGCACTTTTTTTTTTAATAAGTTTTTTTCTTTGCTGGGAAAGATTCACCCCGAGCTAACATCTGTTGCCAGTCTTCCTCTTGTGTTTTTCTTCTCCCCAAAGCCCCAGGGCATGGCTGTGTAGCCTAGTGGTAAGTCCTTCTAGTAATCTTCTGTGTGAGCCACCGCCACAGCCCGGCCGCCGCTGAGAGACGGGTGGTGTGGATCCGTGACTGGGAACAGAACCTGGGCCGCCAAAGTGGTAAGAGCATCGACCTTTGACCACGAGGCCGTCAGGCTGCCTCTGCTTCCACTTTTTGACTATTGTGAACAACGCTGTCATGAACATCCATGTACACGTTTTTGTGTGGAGATGTGTTTTCAGTTCTCTTGGGTGCACACCTAGTTATCGTCTGACCTTTCAACGATAGCCATCGTAGTGGTGCCGCCTAGAGATGCCGCCACCCGTTGTTGTCAATAAAGTTTTATTGGAACACAGTCATGAACATTTGTCACTTACAGATTGTGTGGCTGTTTTTATGCTACAATGGCAGAGTTGAGACAAAGATGACACACCTTGCAAAGCCTAAAATACGTACTCTCTTGCCCTTAATGGAAAAAGTTTACCAACCCGGATTAAGAGGGATCCTCTCAATTCTCATAAAAGGAAACTAAGACCCAGAGACATTATATCTCTACCTAGGAGCACACAGCCAGGACTGGAATCTTTGTGGGCCTAGTTGCTACATCTATAAAATGGGATACGATAGCACAAGAGGTAGGGAGAATTAGATAAAGTGAGGTCAGTAAAGTGCTTAGCCCAGGGGTAGCTGTTCATTCAGTGTGACACTGTCCCAGAATCTGGATGCCTGATGCCCAGTCTGCTGGTCCACCCACCCCCTAACTCCCAAGATGGATGGTTTCCTACCAGCCAGCTAGACCCAGCTGAGTTCCTCATGTGTGAACCGAGCCTTCCGTACCCTGACCGGAGAAGCCTGAGATGTGCACTGTCCATAAACATCAGGTTCACATGTCTGGTGACATCCCTCAGCACGTAGGATGGAGTCCTCTCTTCCCTTCTACGTCCTCTCCTCTCTCTGGGTCCTGGGGGTCCCTGGCGTGCCATCACTCTTGCCAGCCGGTAAGCCGGCTCTGGCAGCAGTGCGGGCTTCATTCCTTCCCAGCTCCGAGTCAGAGGGCCAGTACAATTTGGGCAGCCCTCCCCTGTCCTTGTCACCACTCCTTCCTCCTCCCCTGCCTGCAGCCAGGCTCCACAGGACCGGCCAGGCCTCGTTGGTTGAGAACACGAGTTTGGTTTGAAGTCAGGCAGGCCAGGTCGAGGTCTGGCCCTAGGACCTGGGCACATTAACCTCTCTGGGCCTCCGTTTCCTCATCTGCAAGTGGGGACAGCTGTGTCTACCTCTCAGAGCTGCCCTGAGCGTTAAGTGAGCTAAACATATGAGCAGTCCGAAGCACACGCCTGGCAGGGTTTAATAAATGTGTTCTTGGAAAAGGAAGGGTAGAAAAGAGGGACTATGTTGCAGCCGTGCAAAGTGCTTTATGAGTACTCTTCCCATTTTACAACGGGGATGGCAGCTCAGAGATGTGAAGTGAGCTCCCCAAGGTCGCCCAGCAGTGAGGGGCAAAGCCCTGCACCTAACTTCCTGTGTCATCTCAGGCCAGGCCCTTCCCCTCTCCAGGCCTCTGCATCCCCATCTGTCCCCTTTGTTGGGTGGATGATCTGGAAGGTCTCATCCTGTTCTTTGTCTGTGTCCCCGCTCCCTTGAGGTCCACCTCCTGGGAGGGGTAGGGATAGCTTACCCCCTGCCCCTCATCTGGGCTCCTGACAGGCTGGCAATGCCCAACTCTGTCCCACAGGCTTCCCTGTCTCATTTCTGCAGCTTCAGAGCATCATCTGCTTCCTGCACGACTGACTCAGCCACGGCGAGCGGGCCTGGGGTCCCCCAGGTGTCTCTACTTCTGGCTAATTTGCTTCGCAAGCATCCCCCCGACAGTCTGCAGAGCTCCCCGTGAGCTGGAAGTGGGGGTGTGCTGGCATTGCTGCGGCAGCATCCAGAAAGCAGCTTTACTCATCCCGGACTCACGGAAGTGACTCCTCTTTACCAGCCCTCTCATTTGAGTCAGCTGTCCAGAACCCTATAAAACACGTGGGAAGAGACCCCCGGTGGGAACTTAGATCTCCATAGTCACTCTGCCTGGATCGGCTTCCCTGCTCACTTCCTGCCCTTCACTTCCTGTTCCCACCCTTCATGGCCAACGCTTCCGTCAGGTCTAGTCTAAGATGTCACCTCCTCAGAGAGGCGCTCCTGGATTGCTCATCTGAGTCGCCTCCTCCCTCCACTCTTCTCATCTCCATTTCCTGTCTGCCTCCTTCAGCACACTTAGCCCCAATTACGATTTTACACATTCCTGTGGATGCATTTGGGTCTTTGTGGAGCATTGCAGGTTCGGGGGTGGGGGGGGGAGGGACTGCGTCTGTGCTTCTCATCCATCTGTAGCCCAGCTCTATGAGTGCCTAGCACATAGTAGGTGCTCAGCACACTTTTGGTGAATGAATGAGAAGCTTGTTTGGACCTGTGTGGGAAGCCTGGGGAAGCTGCTCTTGGCAGTGAGAAGGCACCGAGCCGGAGGGTCCTCCTGTAGGGAGGTGACTTCATTCCTCTTGTTCCTGTCCCCAACCTTGTCCCCAGGCTCGGGGGCTACACAGAGCAAACTCCGTGTATAACTATTTTCGCAGCTTTTCAGACTTCCGAACAAGCTGCCTTCTGAAGAAGACACATTACACAGAGCCTTTCTTCCCCTCCTGCTCAGCCAGCCAGTGTCCCAAGGAACAGCCCTTTGTTTATGATAATAAAGCAGCCACCATGGCAACGCATTGTGATGTCATGGGAGTGTGAGGTCATAAATCCTTCCCGAGGAAGAAGGGGACAGAGTGGACACAACGGATTCCGGCCTGCAGGGGACTGTCGCTGGATATGTTTTTCTTATCCCAGGTGGCTCGTTTCTTTTCCTTTTTTCCCTTTTTTCCCCTCTCACTCTCTCTTTTCGTCCCTGAAAAGAGGAAAATGAAAATAAATAAATAAAAGTTTTAAAAGACTCCGAGTGGAAAGATTTGCCCCAGGAATTTCCTGTTGGCCGATGTCCAGTTAGCAGGGAATGCCAGCAATAATGTGAACAATGCTCGCTCGGCCCAGACCTGCAAGGAGAAAACTTGCCCAATTCGCCAGTTTCGTGGCGAGAATATGGCAAAGCCTTGGAGAGTTAGGGCTCTGGACCACGGTGTTCATGAGGAAATATTTTTCTTGCTCACTCTCTCCGTCCTCCCTTCTGCTGAGTCCTTCTCCCTGTTGCTCTCTCTCGATCCGTTTCTCTCTTTGCTAATCTCAATCTGTCTGGCCTCTTACTCTGGTTTTCTCTTTCTGTTTCTCCACTGCTCTCAATTTGTCTCCTTCCATTCAGGTTTCAATCTTTCTTTCTTGGTCTGAACTCTCTCTGTTTTTCTTTCTCGGTGGTTCTTTCTCCTGCTGAGTCTGTCTCTCCCAGTCTCTGTCTTGGTGGCTTCACTGTTTTTGACTCACTGTCTCTCTCTCACTTTCCTCTCTTCCTTTCCCTGTGCTCATGTTACTGAAATAAATCCACATTTCTGACTCGGAGGACTGCAGGGCAGGCCTGCCCCCTGGACTTTGTGATCTGCCAGCTGAGGGGCGAGGAGTCCCCGTTTCCAGGCTGGGGGTCCAAGTGGCAAGGGGCTCACGGATGCAGGACATCCGCACCCACTCCAGGAACACGTGGGGCCTATGATTCGGGAGCTGTCATGCAGCTGCAGAGAGGCCTGCAAACCTTTTGGCGACATAAACCGAGCTGGCCCATTCTGTGCCACGCCCCTCCCTCCAATGCAGATCAGGAAGGGAGGATGTCCACTTGGGGGGAGGGCGAGGGGGGGATGGGGGGGCAGGGAGGGTCTTTGGCCACCCCAGGCCCATTGTTCTGCCCAGAGCCTCCTTCTGACATCCCATATTGTGTTCTGCATCAGCCCCTATATTGAGCCTAAAAAACGCAGGTTATTGCACCTCAGATCTATTGACACGTGGGCCGGGTAACTCTGTGTGGGGGCTGTCCTGTGGACTATAGGTTGTTTAACAGCATCCCTGGCCTCTACCCACTAGATGCCAGTAGCACCCCCCACATTGTGACAACCAAAAATGTGTCCAGACATGACCAAATGGCCCCTGGGGGGACATCACCCCTGGTTGAGAACAACTGCTCTAAATTCTCTCCGCTCGTTTTTGCTCTATCCAAATTCCTCACTCTCATTTGCCCCCTTGCCGATATCCATGGCTCCCTAGTATTAATATTATTACTATTAATATCATAGCAACATTTCTATGGGCCTTTCGATGTGCCAGGCACCGGGCTGGGGGCTGTCTGTAGATGAACTAGGTTCCTGGCACCTTCTCCTAGGGCTGCGGGAGGTCCATCAGGATACAGCCACGCCCACTTAGCCCGGCGCTCAGCCTGCTGTTACTGCTCCTGATGCTGTTGCCGTGGGTCTTGGTCTGCACACCCCGTCCAGTCTCTGGGCTTTTGCACCTGCCCTGCACCCTGCTTGCACCGACCTCACCCGTTCTCCACTCCCCAGCCTCCATCTCCAGGACCTGTTCCCATCTGACTGGGTCTCCGCAGACTCCTCAGGGCCGGGCGCGCCCTCGGGCTGCCCCCCTGGAGGCCCCTCTCTCTACTTGAGCAGATCCTGCGGTGACCCCCCGGGCTGTCTGGGAGCTGGGCGGTGGGGCAGGGGGACGGCCGCCTCATCTCTGTGTTCCCGCGACTGATGGGGTTGGGGCTTGGTGACCGCTCAAGGTTCTGATGAGAGCAGGGCAAGGACCTTGGGTGGGAAGCCTACGACCCGGGCAGAAAGAAGCGGAGGGGCCCGCCCTAGAGAGCTGGGATCTGCCTGCCCACCTCCAATTCCCCTCACCCCAACTTGGTCCAAAGGGTCCGGCCATTCTCTCTTAAGGCGCCAGGGTTGGCCACGTGACCTAGGTCTGACCAATCAGAGGAAACCACACCGCTAGCCACAGTAATTGGTTCATTGATGGACGCTTGACTCCACTTGGTCCGACGACACTTTTTGGAACCAAGTGGATTTAAAGGAAAACCCAAGGCTCCTGGCAGCCTTGATGGCTCCAGGAAGAGAATCAAAATTAAGAGAGGCGGGACTGAGAGGCCGGATGTCACCATTTGAGGCCCGCGGGCAGGCGGTGCCTGAAGTTTCCACCTTGAGTTCCCCACTTCTGGGGCCAATAATTTGCCTATTTCATTGAAGCTATCTGTCCCTTTCTGCTATGCCCCCGACTCCCAAACCATGCCCTCTGCCCCGCAGTGGCTCCTACCTTGCTCCTCCCAGTCCATCTGGCTAGCGAGCCCTCCATCCTTCTGCTCTCAGACACAAGAGCTCCAGAGCCCACACGGAACACCCGGAGGTCCCCTCAGCTCTGCTCGCTCTTTGCCGCGCTCCCTCAGCAAACTCAAGGTGAGAGCTAGAGAGGGAACTGAAAACACATCCACGGGGCCCCGGGGAGGAAGCGGGGCTGCTGAGTGGCTCTCACCTTGGGGTCCGTGGGCTCAGCGTCAGATGGAGACACGTCAGCCTCCCACAGAACAACGGAAGGCCCAGCCCGGGGCCAGCTCGTGGAGCCACACCTGCAACGGGTTGCACAGGGGACGGACTTCCACCACAGCCCCACTGTCTGTGCACAGCTCTGCCCCCACTCCACCCCGGAGCTCCGTCAAAGGCAACTCACTGAAGAGTGAGCTGTGGAGGATGGGGGCATGGCCCAAAAATCACTAATGGGACCCAAGTGCACCTTCTAGAATGAGGTACAGATGGGCAAATAAGTGCATGCATGTGCATGCAAACGCTGTGTGCGCACCCACGGGCGGCGCATGCTGCACGTCGCATTTTCATACTAACAGCATGGTTTGGGTGCATTAAGCACATGCACAAGTACACACGCACACACACACACACCCCTTGTGTTAAACACTTTCAAGCCCCGCTCCACACAGGATTCTGAAATCCTAAATCGGGGACGAACGTGGGGCGTGGCGCTGTTAGGCAGTACACGTGTTGGCAAAAGCCAAGACAGAGACAGGTCTTCGCAGTCCCCACGGTGTCCTCCATGGCGTCCATATGTAACGGTCCCCCAGTCTCTGGGGTTCTGGGAAGCACCCCACAAGCCAGCTACTTCTCCACCATTTTCCACCCTCATGCCCAGATGGTGCTCGCCTATACTCGCCGTATAACCCCCCTCGAGGCTGCGAGCTGTGGAATAAATTTCAAGCCATGCTATAAACTGTGCTTTTGGATGTCATTGAGCGCGCCCGTGCCAATGACATCACTGTTTCCATAGCAACTAATATAATTAACATGAGAGAAAGTGCAAGGAGAAAGAGAAGGGAAAGAGGGAAAGCACCGAGTCCAACCCCAGACAGAGGGAATTACCCGGGGTGGGGCGGGGGACGGGGGGCCTATAAAAGGTTTTACTGCCACTTGTTAGAAAGGCCCGACAGAACTCCGCTCACGGCTGCGGGGTGAATGAGATCATTTGCAAACTGTATCTTTTGCAAAATACAGAAACGGCTTTGTCGCCTTCACAGTTTATGGAGTTGAAACAGAGGAGCGTGCTCCAGGTGAGGCAGGACGCCTCCACCTCCCTCTCTGTTCAAGGTTCTTGTTAAGCTGGGGTCGACTGGACCCGGGAGCCAGAGAGGCCTAAGCACACGTGGGTTTGGCCCTCCGGGCGTTCACATCCCCTAACAGGTGGGGTGGACACACTGAAACATATGCAGGCTTGAAGCCGAGATGGGCAGATTGATGGGGCAAACCCTCAGACTTGGCGGCTGTGCATGGTGATGACACCTCACATCCAGGTTGGGCAGCGCAGCACTGAGGAGGCCCATGAGCGTCATCTTGATTAAGCTTCATCCAAGGTACCACGTGTTTTGCTCCCATTAAATAGATGAGCACATTGAGGCTCAGAGAGGAAAGAGAACTTACCCGAGTTAGTGAGCTGAGCCATGCACCCAGCTCTGTCCAACTCCTCGCACGGTGTTCTCTCCGCCATCCCAGGAGTGTCTTGCCCATTCCACCGGGGTTGGCCAACTTTGGGATGAACTGGAAGAAATCCCTAGTCCAACCCCGGCTTTCATGCTGTGTGTGGAGTAAGTTAAGTCATTCTTCCTCACGATGCCTCAGTTTCTCCAGGTTTCCACTACTTGATGACGTCGAGTTGGAATGACCTAGAAGAGCTGTGCCATCCGGGTCCATGGCGGGCTTCAGGTCAGAGTCAGCTGGGCCTGCGAGAGCGTCTCACTCAAGGCCCTCACTCTCGGTCCCAGGGAGACGTGGGGTTCCTCAGAGAGACTCAGGGCGCAGTGTGGGGTGGGGACAGTAGGAGCAGTGAGGGCGGCCTGGCTATATAATTGGTGGTTCCCAGGGCAAAGTGAAAATGTGGGGCTCTTATTCAAAGAGAGGAACATGCTGTTAAAGTCCCGAAATATAAGAAGCTTTTCCCTTTCTTCTGCTCTTTCTCTCTCTCGCCCTGTCCAAGTGTTTTTATTTGCTATGTAATATTGCTCTCTCTCAGGCACGGTGATACTTGAGGGCCAAGTGCAGACCCTCACAGGTGCCCCAGGCCCTGCCCATGACTTGGCATGCATGCATGCATGGCTCCCTGCCTGCTGGTTCCCTGTCCCGCCAGCCCCTGGACCAAGATACCGTGCCCTGGGCGAGGGTGGGGAAATGGAGCCAGACATCTTCCCTTCCCACAGGCCTGCCACCCCGATTCACGGTGGATGGGTGACCCCCAAGAGTATTGCAAACTCTGTGCCAGAGCGTGCTTGGTTCCTGGATTGGGGTGGGCAAGAGGCTGGCCCCCTCTGAGTTGCCCGCTGAATGTACCATGGCTCTGCCACTCTGGGGTGCTGGTGGCCACCACCATGCCCCTGAGATGCTGCAGGACTTGCACACCAGCCCCAATGCTCCCTGCACCTCCTGAGGCCCCTGCCAGGGACAGAAGGCGGCAGCAGTTAACGGGCCGGGTGGGGATCAGATGGAGAGAATCCATCCTGGGGATGTGGGAGGCAGCAGGAGCAAGACCCCCTGTGAGCTGAGGCTCTGAGCCCCCTGAGCATGCTGCATCGTCCCACCAACTTGCATTTACAAAACAAACCCGAGGATAACATTGTTAAGAATTTCAGGATGGGGATGTCTGACTTCATCTCTCTGAGCCTTAGTTTCCTTGGATGGGGCGAGAGTAACAGTTCCACCATCACAGGATTGAAGTAGCCATCAAAGCGGGAACTTCAAGTGAAAAGTTGAGGCGTGGAGCCCGGCCAAGCTAGTGATGCTACCGCCCGGGTGGGGACCCACCCGTGGACATGAGCTGGCCCAGCCTTTCCATCCACGTCGGGGCAACCCTGGGAAAGAGCGTCATTTCTGAACATATCCACATCCGGAAACGGCTTGATTTACATGATGACCTATTGAGTAAAGGCGACTCTTAATTGGAAATGCCAGAGTTTACACCCGGTTACACTGGGTGTGAATTGCACCGCTGTATCATTAGACTTCAAAAAAGACAATGGGGTTGCAATCTGTCTATGATGGAGCCACAATCAAAGAGAAATGTGGGTGAATCCAGTCCCAGGAGATCCAGAATTGAAATAAATGCTTTCACTAGATTGCGTAAAAGTTTCTCAAAAAGGGGTTCCTCCCCTCCCCTCCCCGTCTATGAGCTATCGGTAGGACTGTTGCTCACCGCCCACGGCTGCTGTGAGGACTACATGAGACAGCGCGTGGAGAGAGCAGAGGCCAGTGGCCCGGCACAAGGCAGGCCCTCAGCAGATGTGGACCATTATTTACTGGGCTGCACCTAGGAGCGAGGCCAGGACTTGCCGTTTATTAAATCTCAGACTGTGCAACCATCCTCTAAGCCAGATCTTATCATCTCCTCTTCACAGGTGAGGAAACAGAGGCTCAGAGAGCCCAAGGAGCTTGCCCAAGGTCACACAGGGAGTGCTAAAAGCATGCACACAAGCCCATGGCCGGGGACTGGGTACAGCTGAGGTGCAGCGAGGGACGGACTCAGTTCAGCCATTCTTTATGGAGAGCCTCGTATGTTCCAAGAACAGACCTAGTCCCTGCTCTTGGAGAGCCCCCGCCCCCAGGAAGAGTGTTAATACTCACCCAGGACCCCTCTCAGGCACCTGTGGGGCTAAGAGCCGAATGCAGGAAGTAGAGCCCTAGCCCAACAACTGAGCCCTTCGGAGCTGGTACACGAGAGTGTGCCCTGAGCCAGGGTGACCCCTGCGAGTCTCCTCGGTCACAGGGTCAGCAGTGGGGTGACCAACTCGGCCCATTTGCCTGGGACTTTCCCAGTTTTAGCACTGAATGCCCTGAGTCCCGGGAAATTCCTTAGTCTCGGCCAAACCAGGACGGTTGGTGACCCTACAGGCAGGCAGGATACGATGATTACAGTGGCATGATTGTCACCAGCATTTAGTAAGTGCTCGCTGCATGCTGGGCGTATATAGGCCATTTCATCCTCACAACCAGCCAAGGAGGGAAGTTCTGTTATTACCCCCATTTTACAGGTGAAGAGACTGAGGCTCAAAGAGGAGAGATGACTGTCAAGGTCAAATAGGGGGCAGGTGGAAGCTGGAGTCAGCAGTGTCCTTCCAGAGGCCGGGCATCCTTCCCGAATTCCCGCAGTGGCGCTGTACCGGCTAGCAGCAGCTCGGTGAGCAGAGAGGGGACTCACACGCAGATTTATCTTTCTCCAGAGACTGAACTCTTAACCACAGCCCTCTAACTAACCGGATTATTCTGCAATAGGGAGCAACTCTACCTTCGGCATTTTCGATATGCTTGGAGCAGTGGGTTGAAACACTTACTAAATCACATGCTTGGAGCTGCCCAGGGAAGGGGAGCTATTCAAATCCAGGCAATCATTTTCCTTTGCACGCACAGTACAAGGTCTGCTGTTTGGGGCATTTTGTGCGAGGTGTGCAAACACTGCCAACTGTGAATATTAATGTGGAGAATCATGGCTGGGCCCATTATCAGCAGGGCTGGGCTCAGGCTGACTCACAGGTGGCCTTCTGAAGGATGCATCTGAAGGATGCATCTGAAGGATGCAGAGGGCACAGCTCACCCTTGGCCGTCCCTCCCGCTGGCCTGCCGTAGCCTGAACTTCCCATGTTTGACCTTAATGGGCTCAAAGGCAGCGTGGGGCCGTCTTCTGCAGGCTGCTGTGAAAATGCTTGTTTCCCAGGAAAGACTCCGGCACCGACCTGGCGGGCAGCTGGGATTGTTTTAAAAAGCAGTCCCGCCCACATTCCAAATTCAGAACCAGAGGCTGGCAAGCTCGGCTCGCTCGGCCAGAGCATTGTGCTTCCCTTGCCCTCCGCCGGAAAGCACTTTGTGCAATTATAGAGCCCCAGAGGACCAGACGGGGCCGTTACTCCATTTATGTCTGTTGGTGCTGCATTCCTTGATCACGTGTCTCAACTTCCCTGCCCCCCTCCCCAGACGGTAAGTTTGGGGAGGTTCTGACACAGAGCATCTGCTTCGTGAACATTCAAGTCAACGAGAAGAGTAATGCCCGTCCATTTCTGCAGCGGCTCTTCCTGCATCCCTTTGCCATACCTTTCCCCCGCTGCCCTGGGTCAGATCACGGGCCCCTGGAAGACCTGGGTGACAAGGTGGGAGCACACTTCACTAGGGCCCACTGGGGAGGGGCCAGGAAAGGATCTTTAGGGGAGGGGCGCAGAAAGAGGGGGTGGGGGGATCCCCATTCAATCCTGGCCAGGCCCACGATTTCTCCCAGGGCTGCCTTGATGGACCACCATAACATGGTCACAGTATGTAACATACCTTCCTTAATTAAATGAGGGGATTAAAAAATGCTGCATGGAAAGTGTTAGCATAGTTAGTAACTCCTTGTTATTGTTGTTTTCTCTAATAATTTATGCCCGAGTGTGTCCGTTCTTCTCCAGCGCTCACCAGCACGCACAAACACTTACCAAGCCCCCACCCCTATTAGGTACCAGATGCAGTGGGTGACACCCAGCTGTGGAAGGGAACTTACTGACAGCTCACCTGGTACCAGGCACTTTACTCGTGTTGTTTTGCTTAATCTCCCCAAGAACCCTAACAGGAAGACAGGGTTACCCTTATTTTATAAATTCAGAGACTGAGGTGCAGAGATGTTAAATTTCTTCCTGAAAGGGCAGAGCTGTGAGACTAGAGCCCATGGGCGTTCCTCTGTGGCATGAAGCCCCTAGTGCAGAAACGCAGCCCCTGCCTTCGAGAAGCTATGGGCTATGGTGGAGGGAATAAATGAATGCATGGAAGAAAAGAACCACAAGTCGGAGTCAATGGCCCCCAGTGAGCATCTGTGTGGGCAGTGTGAGCCCAGGGAGGCAGGCTTCACTGTGGGCAGGAAGCGTCCAGGAGGAACCTCCAAGGGGACGTGGGAGGATCTGGGTGGGAGCGAGTGGACAGAGCACAAGGAAAAAGCTGGGAGAATGCAGGTGCCAGCTAAGCTTGAGAGCAAGAGGTGAGGGGGGGGAGATTTTTTTTTTTTAAAGATTGGCACCTGAGCTGACAACTGTTGCCAATCTTTTTTTTTTTTTTTTTTCTGCTTTATCTCCCCAAATCCCCCCGCTACATAGCTGTATATCTCAGTTGCAGGTCCTTCTAGTTGTGGGATGTGGGACGCCACCTCAACATGGCCTGATGAGCGGTGCCATGTTCGCGCCCAGGATCCGAACGGGTGAAACCCTGGGCCACCGCAGCAGAGCCTGAACTTAACCACTCGGCCACGGGGCCGGCCCCTGAGAGGGGAGATTTTGTTGGAGGACTGATTGCAAAGCACTTACTAACTGACCGAGCAAGCTCAGGCTTTGTTACGCAGGCAATGGGAAATCCTTGCTGGTTTTCAAAGAAGAAAGTGATAAGAAAGTAGTGTCTTGGGAAAATGCATCCAGTTGTACATCATCATAATAATTACAACTATTTCTACTCCTGCCCTTCATTCATGCATTTCTTTCTTTGTCAGCCAGGCACTGTGCTAAGCCCCTTAATGCCTGATTTTATTGTCCAAATGACACTTTGTAGGAGGGTTTGTAATCGCTTTCATTTCCCAGTGTCCATTCCTCCATTTCCAGATGCTGGCAGAGGGCGAATGTGTTTTGCATGTGGATGGATGTGAATTTTGGAGGGCCAGAGGATGGACGGTGGCGGGTTGAATAGCGTCCTCCCAAAATTCATGTCCACTCGCAACCTCAGAATGTGACCTTATTGGAAATAGGATCTTTGCAGGTGTAGTTAGTTAAGGATCTCAAGATGAAATTACCCTGTGTTTAGGAGGGGTCCTAAGTCCCATGACTGATGTTCTTATAAGAAGAGGAGAAGACACAGAGATGGAAAGACAGGCAGGCAATGTGACCGTGGAGGCAGAGATTGGAGCCATGTGACTACCAGCCAAGGAACACCAAAGATTGCTGGGAACCTGAAGCTAGGAGAGAGGGGTGGGACAGGTTCTCCCTCGGAGCCTCTGTAAGGAGCTCGTCCTCCGGACGCCTTGATCTTGGGTTTCTGGCCTCCAGAACTATGAGAGAACACATTTCTGTTGCTTTAAGCCCCCTGATTTGTGGCAATTTGTTACAGCAGCCCCAGGAAACTAATACATATTTGGGACACTGAGAGAAGTGGCAGAGTTGGGACTCTGATGCCAGGGGCCCATCTTTTCTCTGCTTTGGTCTGACAGAGCCAAATAGGGGACAGGGGACTGGATCTCAGTTAGAAAGCCTGCTGTGTTTGAGAGCTGAAAACAAGACTTGATCCCCAGGAACCTGTGCTCAGGGCTCAACGCACAGTAGGAGCGCTCGATGTGCCTGCAGGCATGGGAGCTGTCCGCCCTACTAGGTGCTGATCTATGAATGGGGGTGGGAACACCTTGGAGATGGATTGAGTGCCTGCAGGGAAGTGAGAGATAGTAAAGGGATCTGGGCCAAGGTTTTGCGGCCAGGAGAAAAGTAGAGACTACCCCTCTTCTCTCTCCTTCAGCCATCAGACGGATCAGCTAATTTGGAGGTGTTGACCTCCATCACATGTTTCGGAAGAATTTAAACATGCCTCTTTCCCAGCCCGGAGAACCAAGATAACTCTAAGTGCCAGCCTATTAAAATCGGATTCCCATATCCTCATCACTCGCCAAAAAATTCACACAACTCTCACAGCAAAACATCCTCAATGGTGCCTGTAACTCTGAGGGCCAGAAAGCATATTTGTCTTGTCTTTTTTTTTTAAATTTTCATCCCTCTCAGCATAGAGGACAGACAGCAGATATTTTTCAGATAGGCTGATTTTTTTTTTAATCAAAAGGAAATTAAAGAACAGGGAACGATGTACATTTCTTATGGGGAGAGCGGGAGTCTTATGCCTTTGCCTGTCTTAAAATAGCCTGATGGAACGCAATATTTGCATTCTGTTCGGGGTCAGCTGCTCTGGGGACTGCGGACCAGCCCTGCCTGGATAAGGAGCGAGGGGCTGAGTTCTGAGATTTACTGCATTAATGCTTCTCCAGTTTCTGTGGAGTAGCCACTGGAGAGAGGCTTGGCTGCGGATGTAGTGGAAGAAACACATGCAGAAATGCAGTATCAATAACTAAATATAACTCACATCTGAAATGTCTTTCACTGCACCCAGAGTGCCTTCCAAATATATTATCTCATTAAATCCATACAGAAGTGGAGGGAAGTGGGGTCCTCTCTCCCTCCTCTTATGAGAGAATGGAAATTCAAAGGCCAGGTCTCGTGATGGTATGTAGCATATCATTTCATCTGCACTGCAGTCTTCCACACGGGCATCACAGAGGACCAAGATTCCATGGAGGTGCCCTGGGGGCAAACAGCAAAATGGGCTTAGGCAATGCCTGCTGCTATAACAAACTGACCCCCAAATATCTATGACTTAACACAACGGACATTTATTTCTCACTATGTGAAATCCCAAATGGGTGTGCTGATTGGCAGATGGGTTTTTACATGATCAACTGGGGACCCCAGTCCCTTCCGGCTTTTGACTCGGCTCACCTCTCCATCTCAGCATCTGCTGCATTCAGCCCACAGATGGGGCAAGGTCTTATGGGTCAGGCCTGGATACGCCCCCTGTCACTTTCACCCACATTCATTGGATAGAGCTCGGTCACATGGCTACACCGATTTGCAAAGGAGTCTGGGAATTGTAGTCTAGCTCTGTTGCAGGAGGAAGAGGAATGGGTGTGGTGAAGAGCCAGCCAGTCTGTTTCATGGGATCCTCCACTCCCACTTCCTGCGCCAAGCAGGGCATCTCCGATTTTATCTATTTCAGGTATTGTATTGTATGTAAGATTTAGTTTGAAAAAAAGACCTCAGGACTTAAAAAATATGTCAAAGCTCTAGATCAGAGGTCCTCAGATGGGGCTGGTTATCTGAACCATGAGAGTAGGTTGTGAAAAACATAATTCCCGGGCTGCTCCTTTGGTGATTCTGATTCTGTAACTATGGAGTCCGCTGTATCGTACGTATGGTCAGTGTACATGCTGAGCTCCTTCACTCGCCTTTGCAAATTTATGAAGAGACTGGTGAAGGATGGAGATGGCAGATGATCACAGTGAATGAAAGACAAGGATAGCAAAAAATGCTGGACGGGACCTGGAGGAACAGGAGCTCTTCCACAACAGCTATCTGGGAAAGTTGAAGACAGACACAGTCTGCAACCCAGCAATTCCGCTCCAAATTTATGTCCCAGGGAAACTCTTACTCCATGTGCACACATAGACATGTGTGACAATGCTTCATTGTTATGATCGCCAAAACCTGGAAAAGACCCAAATGTCCACTGACAGTAGAAGGGCTGGGCTGCTGCACATTCATACAATGGAGGACAACCCAGCAGTGGAAACAAATGAACTACAGCTGTAGACAAGAGTGTGTGTGAATCTCCCGAACACTTTGTTGGCACAAAGAAGCAAGAGAAAACAGAATTTATGAGCACGAGTCCATTTATATAAAGTTCTAAGTCAGGCAGAGAAAAAGAAATCGTTTAGGAATGTAAACATATGTGGCAAAACAATTAAAAATACTAAGTTAAAGAGTCAGAATGGTGGTTCCCTCTGGGAGAGACGCCAGGAGCCCCTGAGACACTAGCTGTGTTCTATTTCTTTGCCTAGGTGGTTGATATCTGAGTGTTTATAATGCATAATTATTTTTATACTGACATATATGTTTCATGCCCTTTTCTATATGTAGGTGGTCTCTCTCAGTAAAAGAACGTGGTGGGACGGAAGGGGGCACCTGTCCACATGGCTCAGGTAGTATAGCACAGGATCAAGAGAACACCCATTGGAATCAGATGGTCTCAAGTTGAAACCCCAGCTCTGTCCCTACCAGCTATGTGTGCTTGGACCAATGGTCTAGCCTTTGAGTCTTTTGGTTTCCTCGTCTCTATAATGGAGATGAAAAGCCCACCTCGCAGGAGAAAATACACTAAGCGTTTAGTCTTCTCATTGGAAAAAATGTAAAATCTGTTTAGCACAGGAACCAACACATAGTAGGTGCTCAATAAACTGTAGCCTGTCTAGGCAAACAGACACCTAATACGTGTGCGCCAACAGATGGCTGGATCCGAGGCAGCAAATGCCAAAGACGCTATGATCATATCATTGCACCAGCCTCACGTCTGTCTCCATCTGTTTGTCCCGCCTTCCCCCATTCATTTCCTTCTGGTTAAGGCCACTTGACTGTATTTTTCAGAGCCCAGTGAGCTGCCATAGATGATTGTGGAAGGAGGTGTGTAGACACACAGACGCTAGACATCCATGTCGCCATGTTGCCTTGATGTGGGTGACATTTGGCTCCTTTCACACCAGCAACGCCAGCCTGGCGTGATCTCAAGGAGCATCTCAGGGGCTCCTCACAACCTTAGTCCTGGCCTGCTTGCCGCTCCTGGGCATCAGCACTCCTTGTTTTCCTGGCTCCATCTTCATTCCTTCCTTAGGATCCTTCTTAGTTCAACCCAACACTGTCCCCAAGGTCACACTCCCACCGACTCCAGTGCCAGACAACAATCCTATGCCAGTTTGAGAGTGGTTGGAAAATACTGACATCCAGAATAACGAACCTGTCTGACCTGACATGGGCTGGGGTGTCCTTAAGGTCTGTGGGCCTTCAAGTTCATAGACACGGGGCATTTGTTGAAAGGGGAGAGGAATCCCCAGTAGCTGTCTTGCTCTCCTCATCACCACACCACTCTCTAGTGATGGCCTCTGTGTCCTTTGAGACAGCAGAGATCATTTAAATATCTCAAACACAGAATTTTCAGAAGGGCCTCAGTGGATGTTCAGGGCTATTACATGAAAGCAGGATTCTGTGGTCAAACAAGTTTTGGCGATATCTGGTTAATCACAATAGAAAAAAAAATGCCTTTACTGCAGGACTTCTCAGGGCCTGTAATATGCTAATGTACCTAAGAAACTCCAGTGGAGGACCAGAAATGAAGTATTTCCCAAACTTACCATAGAGTTTCTTATGAGACTAGTGTTCCCCCAGCACACATTTTGGGAAATTTCCGCTGTAGCTGGAATTTCAAATTGACAGCATAGGAAAAAGAACTCCTGCTTTCAGTGAGCCCACTGGACAAGTCCGTGCTGAGGAAAGGTGGGTCAGGCCCTGGTCTTTCTTTGCCTCATTCTACCCAGCAGCAAAATGGGTACAGGGCCATTAACACTGAGGCTGTCAAGAGAGTGATTACATTTTGTTGTGTGACCCTGGAAGGAGACATTGTTATTATCATCAAGGGTACATAATAGTGGGCAGCTTCACAGCATCATATAATTTCTGGATGACAAAAAAGTTGCCCATTAAATCATCTAATTGGTTCCTTTGGTTGGAACAGGAAGGTCACGGCTGATCTAATCGCACCCTTGGCTCTGCAGGCGCATCTTGCTCCAAGGAAATCAAAGGGCCTCGCTCTTATTAGGGCCAAGAGTCTTTCTGGGAGTGAGGGAAGAGGCCAATGGGTGGCTTCCTCAACTCCAAAAGAAAATTCTTTCTTTTGGGTTACAAGAGAAGCATCATTCCCAGATGTTAAATAGCAACCCTACCAGCAGAGACAGTTAACCCGACTGGAAATTACTCCGGTCCTCAGGATCTTGGGTCCGGATGGCTCTTTAAGAAGCCATCAGCTCGGCGCCCTGCCTCAAGGCCCTGCTGCTTCCACGCCAGCAAAGACCGACCCCTCCACGCCGCCCGTGGCCCCATAGCCCGACCTCTGCCCCCGGCAGACGCACAGAGCAGGAGCCGGAGGCTGCACTTGGTTTACTTTTCACCTACTTGATTTGGAATCACGAAGGCAGAAATGTCAATCAATAAACAAGAGCTGATTCCAGACATTTTCTTTGACCGCTGGTGCACACTTTCTACCGAAAAGCGCTACAGTTTGGGGTCAAATGGGTTCCACCACTTACTAGCCGTGTCACGTGGGGCAAATTATTTAAACCTGTGTGAGCCTCAGGGTCTCCTCTGTGAAACGGGGCAGTCACAGTACCTACCTCACAGTGTCATGGTGACAATGCAGGGAGACGGCCCGAGGCCATGGGAAGCATTCAAAAATGGCGGTTGTCACTCTTGGCCTCACAAAGTCTGGGCAGGAGGGAGATTCCGTGATGGAAAGACCTTTGTGACCACTGCAGGGCTCTTCAGGGGACAGTGGTGTTCAGTTTAAGAGAGAGGTTAGGTTCTCACGCCAGCCTGTAAGGCAAAAATGGATGGAGTCGAATTACCCTTGAAAATCTCCTGCCCATCAAGTAGGGTCTACATGGTATCGTGTAGAGACCGCTCAGGTTTGAGAGCCACTGACTCAGACCATAGCGGGGAATAAAAGGAATGTTTGTCTACAGCCGCCCAAGGGCTCAAACTATCCTGTCTCTAAGGGAGAGGGTCTCAACTGGGGGCAATTTTCCCCTCCCAGGGGACATTGGCAATATCTGGTTATGGACACTGTCATGAACTGCTGGTGGGAATGTAGACCTGCCAGCCAACTGTCCTTTGGCAACAAGGAGCAACAGCCTTAAAATAAGCACATCTGTTGACCAGCAATTCCACTGCTCAGAATTCATCCCAAGGAAACAAGAAAGTGTTCAATGTGTCACTTAGTTATAATGATATTCACCATTGCGTTGGCAAAAACAGCAAAAGATGGGACTGACTTGAAAGCCCAAGAATAAGGAATTGATTGAAAAGTGTGGTACTGACATAGGATAGAGCCATTAAGAGCGATGCACAAGTGTGTGTGCTGACATAGAAAGAGGTCCTTGATGCTCTGTGGAGAAGAAAGGCAGATCACAACCAAGCAGTGTAATACACTTGAAAAGTGTATATGTCTGCACATGTGTAGAAAGAAAGTGACGCCAATAAACACATGAAAAGATGCCTCCCTTCACAGTAATCAGGGAAACGCAGATTAAGATGACATGCCGTGTTTACCCATAAAATTGACCAAAAAGAAAAAATTAAAGACTGATCGTTTCCAGTGTTGGCAAGCCCAGGGGGATCAGATTTTCTTGCGCACTAGAAAGAAAAGTCTAATTTGGTACAGCCATTTTGGGGAGGAATTTGACAACGTCTATCAAACTTGCAATCACGTGACTTAGCAGTTGAATTTCTATGAATCTTTCCCACAAAAATACTTACACGAGCGGGGCAAAGATATACACTTTGTATTAGTGATAAATTGGAAACAACCTAAGTGCCGTTGGGAGGGGAGTGGGTCCATAAATTGCAGTTGGTTGATGCAATGGAATGTTATCCAGTTGTCAGAGAATAAGGCAAGTCGAAATGAGTGGGTACAGAAAGCTTTCCAAGACATATTGTGAGGTGAAAAAAAGAAAATCAAAGGAACATACACATTGCATGATCCTCTCTCTGTTTTTTTTAAAATGTGACATATGCATCTGTCCATAGCTTCGTGTCTACAAATGCACGGACAGAGGTTGGCCAGGCTCATACGGAACAGTCAACAGCAGTGGAGACGGATGGGGGAGAAGGACAAAAAGGGACTTCCTCTTTTATATTCCGCCTCGTTTTGAATAATTTGCATGCATTCGTATAATACTTGGCTGAATTTTGAAAAACAAACAGAAGAACTATGGAAAGATGTTAACACTGGGTCTTTCTGGGTAGAGGGGTTATGGGTGATTTTGTTGGTTTCTTGTGGTTAGTCAAGATTTTTCTACAACGAATGCACGTTGCCTGTACAATTTTAAATGTTTTTTTATTGTAAGAAGAGTGATACTGATTGAATGTCTTACAAATGCATTTTAATAGAAAGAGCTACAGCAAAGTATAGGACGCAGCTTCCTACCCTCAGGGATTCTGCGATCTGGTTGGGATTCTCTCTCTGACACACACGCATGCACACACACACACACGACAAGACTGGGCACAGGCAGTAAGTGCTTCTAGAGGTCAAAAGATGATGGGAACTGCATGCGGTGAGGTGGCAGGGAAGGCGTCCTGGGGCCTCTGGCAGTTAAACACCGCCTTGTAGAAACAGGAGGTTTTTAACAGACAAGAAACCCTTCAGTAATTGAAATTCTATTATCTGTGCTGGTGGCATCTGGAGATTAACGATCCTTGTTATCAGTTAATTCTTCCTGGGTTCCGAGCTAGACGTGGGCTACTACCACTTAAATGGCTTTCTTTTGCTTCCATCCTTCCTAGACCCGGAGACCTTTCTGAGCATCTCAACAGGAAGAATAAGTCGTGTATCCCATCCATCTCCTCGGTTAAGACCACAAACAAAGGAAACTCTCCCGGATGTAAAAACACAGTCCCATCCACCACTGCCACCACTGGCTGGTCCTCGATGGTTAGTAAAGAAATGAGCTCCCTGAATCCTTTACCTCCTCCTGCTGTCCGAAGTGTGTTTTCATCATGAGCAAACTGCTCTCGCATCACCTCCATCCTCCAGATAACCCTGGACGGGTACCATTATACAGACGGGAAAACTGAGACTTTCAGAGTCAGCCAAGTCTGCAGGCCGCAGAGATGGAGTCTGAGGCCAGGAGACAGGGCGTTTTATCTGCATCCTCACTGCCTTGAACTGATGAGACTCAAGGATGTGGGTGAGGGTCTCTGAGCTAATGAGCTTCCGCCCCGCCGAGTGGCAACTACAGGCCGCTACACCTCCCCAGGGCCAAACGGGCTTTTAGTCTCTACCAATCAGATCAGAGTGTGTCTACACCGGCACACAATTTTCATCCCCAACAAAAGCTAAGCGCAAATGCAAGTACTGGGGTTAAAGGCTGCCCCTAAGGGCTCACAGATAGATTGGGGAGACGGACCCTGAAACACACAACTTCAGCACCACGTGGGAAGCCTGTGCTGGAGAAGGAGCTGCCAAAGTGGGAGAGGTCAAGAGAGGCTCCCTGAAGGAAGCAACGTGCAAGCTGAGGCTTGAAGAACACACAGAAGTTTGCTGGCCAAGGGAAGAGGAAGAAAGCGATGCCAGGAATATGGACCAAAACAGGACATAATAACACCAGCCAGCATTGATTACGTGCTGGCCATGTAGCTGTTTTTCACGGATCACCTCATTTGACAATCACCCAATCCTATAAGACAGGCACCATTATATCTTCATTGGAAGTGACTTTCCCGGTGCTGTGCAGCTCCTGGGGGCAAAGGAGTGGCTCTAGGACTGTCTGACCTGAGAGCTGGTGGTCCTGACCCTTCTGTCCACTCCCACAGAGAAGTGGTTTTCAACTGGGGGTGATTCGGCCCCCAGGGACATTTGGCGAAGTCTGGAGACATCTTCGTTTGTTGCACCTGGGGGAGGGGTGCTAGTGGCATACAGGAGGAGGCCAGGGATGCTGCTCAACCTACCACAGTGCCCAGGGCGCCCTCCATCACAAAGAAGGATCCAGTCCCGAGCGTCAACAGTGCCGAGGCTGAGAAGCTGCACAGGGCAGGCAGGCTGTCCGATGTCTGCTGGACACATAGTGGGTAGCTGGGGAAGACAAGCAGGAGATGAAGCCGTGAGGTGGGCTGGGCTGGGCAAGGTCAAAGTGTGCCCTGGGTTGTAGCTTGGGGCCGGTGGCCTGGAGGCAGGAAGGGTTTGAAGCAGGGGCAGATTTGTGCCTTAGGACAATCACCCTAGGACTGCAGGGGAGGACATCTCAGAGGAGAGAGGGAGAGCCGTGGGGCAGGTCAGCCACCAGCCAGAGTCCAGGTGAGACGGTGGGCAGAGACGGAGGGGAAGTGGCAGAGGAGACAGAAAACAGCTCCTCTGAGCAGCGGATGGGTTGACGCGGCGTGTCCCACTATGAAGGATGGTACATTAAACCCTCTAAATGAGAGTAGCGACCTGATTAGAGATGGAGCCTGGGGCCTCCCCCTCGGGAGGCGCACAGATTAACGCGTTTATTCAAGCAGCCACAGAGGCAGCAGCGCTGTGGGAGAAAGCGTCCTGCCCGGCGCTCACACCTGGCCCCTGGGTGCTGACGCTGTCACCTGCCCTTAGTCTCCTGAGAACCTTCCGAGGGTTGCCCCAAGCTCCCCCTACCCCACGGGCCCCCATTCACTTGTCCTGCTCTCCCCATCCCTTCCGCTTGGCCAACCTCCTCCGGAGGAGTGAGGCTGGAGCTGACTGGAGCTGCCGTAAGCCCGCGCAGACCCAGGCCGCCCCTCCGAGTCAGGGGCTCTCTCTAGGGCCAGTTCTGGGGGAAGAAGTGGGATTTCTTTGTGCTGGGGTTCCAGATGGGGTTGTTTGGCTGAGCTTCATCTTTTGGCCGAATTCTGAAGACAGGACATCCTGGAAATGGATCCCCGAGGACTCCCCACCCTGAGTTAGGCCATTGGCTGCTTCCTTCAAAAAGGCTTGAGTATCTGAGCCCTGGAGCAGTGGACGGTGCTTCTGGGGTGTGTGTGTGTGTGTGTGTGTGTATAAGTATAAAGATTTCCAGGCATTATGACAGCCTCATTGTATCTGAAATCATGAGCTCATGTCAGCCCCCTGCTCAAAAGCCTTGGAAAGCTCCCAGACTTACAAGATGAAATCATGGCCCTCCCAGGCCCCCCTTGATCCCACCCTGTCCAGCACTCTGACCTCATCAATGAATTTTCTCCTAAAATGTACCAGAACAGTCACTTCAACAACCCCCAAATGCGCCCTGTTACTTCTCTACCCAAACCTTTCCTCGGGTGAGCCCTGGCGCTCCTCCCCCAGCCCCCACCCCTGCCCTCTTCCTTATAGTAAACATGCTACTTTTCATTTCCTTCCCACCCCCTCTCTAAGGCTTCCTCAATACCTTTGTTCCAACCCCTTCTTCGGTTACCTCCCGCAACAGACACAAGCTTTGGGACGTGCATTTCTACTCAATGGTTGTCGCTGGAGACAAGTGTCTCAATAGATGGGTGAGGGGTGAGGGACATCATAGGCAATGGTTTTTAAATTTTTTTTTTAATTCTCCCATCTCCAACATTCCCTCCTCCATCCCTAAGCAACCACTAATGCACTTTCTCCCTCCATAGATTGCCCTATTCTGGACTTTCATGTGAACAGATGATACAATACACTATCTTTTGTGACTGGTTTCTTTCACTGAGCATCATGTTTTCGAGCTTCATCTGTGTGGTCATATGAATTGGTACTTCATTCCTTTTTATGGCCAAATAATACGCCATTGTATGGATCAACCACATTTTGCTTATCCATCCATCCACTGATGGACGCTTGGGTTGTTTCCACCTTTTGGCTATTGAGAATAATGCAGCAATGAACAGTTGGGTGAAAATTTTTATGTGGACATATATTTTCATTTCTCTTAGAGTTGTCACTGTCTTAATTGCTTTCTTTCGCTCCCGGCCATGTTTCATTTATTTGGAAATTTCAAATAACATTAGAACATGATATACTTGAGCACATGCAGAGAAGGCACAGATTCAACCAAGCCTGAAGAAATATTGCTCTGGGTAATACAATGTCCTCCTGGCTGGACAGTCCCCCTCTCGAAAGGCAGTGATCATGTCTCGTATTTCTTTTGGATCCAAGGAATTGCTCAATGAGCTTTTGATGAGGGATGGGAATGACTCACTCCAGATTCTACAAACTTCACCACATCAAGCGCTTTCACATGCCTGGGTTCACTTATCCTGCAAGCTGTAGGAAACCGTAGAATGCAAATCCTCATGGCCACTTGACCCATGAGGAAGCGAAGTGACAGAACGACTGCCGCAGCTCTGCGCCTTGAAGGAGTGCTGGAAGAGCTGGAGGTGTGGCGATTCGCTTTTTATGCTGCTGGCCTCCCCTGTGGGGATTAGATGCTGGGGGCTCTGCTTGAAAGAGGAAAATCTGGATGGTCCCGACAGATACCCAACCAGGTGTTACTCATTTTACAGAAGCATCCTTTACTGTACAGAAGAACTGGAGATCCCGCTCCTCGCCAGGTCCCCGGGGGCCTTGCTCTGTGGTGCAGTGGGCTGCAGAGCGCGTCCTCTTACACGGCAGCTGGGCTTCTAAAGGAGTTGTAAGTCAAAGTTCTGTAAATTGGATCATATTTTAGAGGATAGATAAGAGAATACGACTGTGAAACCTTGGGAAGAATCTGTGCACGAGGTGATAATCAGACCCAGATTTATGATTTCCGTAAAGACAAAAATCAGAGATAAATGTCAACAGTGCCTGGGATCCTGTGATGATTAATTAAGAGCCTCCGAGCGTAATAGGCGCTGTCCTAGCTTTAAAGATGTTCTCTCATTTAAATCTTGCAAAAAAAAAAAAAAAAGCTTTTGAGTTAGGTGTTGTTTTTCTCCAGTTTAGGAGTTGGGGAAACTGAGGCTCCAGATATTAAGTAACCTGCCCAAGAGCACAGAGCTCAGAGCTGCGGCTGGGACTCCAACTGGTCTTCCTTTTCTGGAAGCTCCACTCTTTACAGGAGACAGGACGGTGTTGACTCTGAGGTCAGACGGCCTGGCTGGAATGCTGCTTTATCCCTTCCTCATTGGGCATCTGTTTCCTAGGCAGCAAAACCCTCCCTCAACCGTTTGCTGTGGAGTTTACATGAGATCATTTACTTAAAGCACCTGGCACACGGCTAGGGCTCAACAGATGTTAGCAGTCATCATGCTGAACCGCCCCTGCAATGGAATTGTCAATACCAAGAACAGCATTTATTAAGCACCTACGGTATACAGTGTAGCCCAATGCCCCCATGAGCATTAGACACTAGCGTGGTAATCGGATGGGCTGAGTTCCATAGCTGTCCTGCCACTTGCTCATGTGTGACTTTGGAAAAACTGTTTCCTCTCTCTGAGCATCATTTTGGTAAAAAAAAAAAAAAAAAAAAAAAAGGAAGGGGGCATTACAGATAGTATCCACCCCCAAATGTAATCGTGAGGATTAAATGGGCTACGTAATGGCTTTAAACGAGGTCTCAAAAGGAAAAAATAAGAGCTAGGTAAAGTGCCTTAAGCTAGGACTCACTCAGATGGTAGCTATTCTTCTTATTCTGCGCTAGGAGCTTTACACAGGCTGTTTCAAGTGGTCCACGATCCTAGAACGAGGTGTTACAGAGGAGGAGGCTGGGACCAGGAAGGTTAATGACCCTCCAGGTCCTTGAGCATCCAATTAGAGCTGGGATTGGCGCTCATCTGACATTGCGCATGCCCTGCAGGTCATCTCTCTAATAGCCATTCCTCACAGCTCCCTCCTGACTCTGTTTGGGCGTACACCATTGCCTGTATGGGGAATGAAGCCCATCCCTAGACCCAGGGTGGGTATGTGGCAATTTGGGTCTTCTGGGAAGCAGATGCCAAGACAACATGAGACGTACAAGAGATTTGTCAGGAAGACGCCTGTGGAGGATAAAGGAAGAAAGCAGGAGGAGGCTGGGAGAGCCTTCGGGTTGCAATGCTGGTCTGATGCCCAGGAAAGGAGAGGGGGAAGGAAGGAGGATTGGATGGGAGGGGCCTCAGATTGCAACACAGCTCTGAGAAAGTCTCAGCCAGGCTGATGTGGAGTTAGAGTCCCATGTGGGGCAGAAATTGCCCGACTCTAGGACCCGCCCCATACACAGTCTGGGAGCAGCCCAGGGAGAGCAGCATGTCTGCGTGAACCTGGCAGTAGATCTGAAGGTACAGCACCTCTGGGCTGTCCGATAACTACCCTCACTGCAGTAGGTTCTCTTGAAGGGAGATCTAAGTGGTACAGCTCCATGGCCCCGCAGGTGCATGGCGTTAGTCCAGGAAGAGGTTCCGCTCCCAGAGCCTGGCTTGGGCAGGACGATGTGGTGTGCCTGGACCAATAGGACATATGGGGAAGTCTACTGGTGCACTTGCCAGAAAAGTGTTTTTTTTCCCTTCTATTCAGTGCAGTGATGTAGGGGCGATGTGTAGAACTGTGACAGACAGCCCCTTAGAGATCAGGAAGGGACAAACTTGAAGACAAAAGCCAATGGACACAAGAAGGCAGAGTGGGGAGATGGAAAGAACGTGGGTCCTTGCTGACCTCGGGTGTCACTGAGTTAACCACCCTGGAATCTCCTCCCGCAAGAAACTTGTTATGTGAGATAATAAATCCTGTATCATTTAAGTTATCTCTTGCCATGTAACAAATTACCCCAACGTGTAGCAGCTTCAAACCACAAACCTTTATGATCCCACACAGTTTCGAGAGTCAGGAATCTACAGGCAGCCTGGCTGGGAGGTTCTGACGGAGGGTCTTTCACAAGGTTGCAGTCAAGACGCTGACCAGGACTGTGGTCATCTGAAGGTTTGACTGGGGCTGGAAGATCCTTCTCAAGACGCTTTGCTCACGTGGCTGTTGGCAGGAAGCCTCAGCTCCTCACCATGTGGGCATCTCCACAGGACAGCTTGAGTGTCCTTGCGACATGGCGGCCAGCTTTCTGCAGGATGAACAATCAAAAGAGAAAAAGGAAGAAGCCACAATGCTTTCTATGACCTACTCTCTAAAATCACACAGTCATTTCTGCCTTTTTCTATTCACTCATAACAAGCCACTTAGACCAGTTCACACCCAGTGGGAGAGAAATCAGCTCCACCTTTAAAGAGAGGACTACTGAAACATTTTTGGATTTAAAACCACTACGGTTACTTGTAGTTGGGTCTTCTTTACTTATAAAGATCCCAAAGCCAATTTTCTCTACCACACAACACTGCCAGCTTAGGCAGGGGAAATTGTACCCTGGAGAGGTGAGCCTGATCCCAAACCCTCGGCAGAGTTTCCAACTCAGAAACTCTCGTCCCATAAGGTTGTCACAGAGTGGGCCTGCTTAAATGTTTATACTTTTTTATACCTGTATAAACATGTCCTAACTAAAAATAAATGGAAGCACGATAATTTATCAGGAAATATTTAAAATATGCAACAAAGGATAAAGAATAATTCAACAGCTCCCATGAAACACCACATGTTTAAGAAATAAAACAATACCCACGTGATGGAAGCTCCATGTGCCCACATACTCTGATCACATTGTTCTCCTCACCCGCAGTGGGAACCACTACTCATATTTTAGTGGTTTTCATTCCCATGACTTTCTTTATACTTTAACTGCACAGAGAGTAGACCTACGTAATCGAAGGGATTACTTTGCATATTTCTAAAGCTTATAGAAACGGCGTCATACTGAACAGATTCTCCCACAGCTTGCTTTTTGTTGTTGAGGAAGATTTGCCCTGAGCTAGCATCTGTGCCAATCGTCCTCTATTTCGTATGTGGGTCGCCACCACAGCACGGCTGACAAGTGGTGTAGGTCCATGCCTGGGAACCAAACCCGGGCTGCTGAAGCAGAGCATGCTGAACTTAACCACTAGGCCACGGGGCTGGCCCCTGCAACTTGCTTTCTTCTCTACCTTATGTCTGTAAGATTCAACCACGTGAGGGTGGGAAGAAATTGAAACCCTCACACATTGCTGGTGGGAATGTAAAATGGTGCAGCCACTTTGGAAGACAGTCTGGCAGTTTTTCAAAACGTTTAATGTAGAACTGCCACACGACCCAGCAATTCCACTCCTAGCTATATACTCAAGATTATTAAAACACACAAAAACTTGTACGTGCATGTGCATAGCAGCTTTCTTCATAATAGTCAAAAAGTGGAAATAACTCAAATGTCCATCAACTGATGAATGGATAAATAAAACGTGGTCTCTCGGTACAATGAAATATTATTTAACCATAAAAAGGAATGAAGTGCTGATCTGTGCTACAATATAGATGAACCTTGAACACATGACAGTCAGTGAAAGAAGCCAGACATAAAAGGCCACGTATTATATGATTCCATTTATATGAAACGTCCAGAATAGGAAAATCCAGAAAGACAGAAAGTAGATTAGAAGTTGCCTGGGGCTAGTAGCGGGGAGGAATGGGGAGTGACAGCTAATGGTTTCTTTTGGGATGAAGAAAATATTCTGGAATTAGATAGCGATGACGATTGCACAACTTTGTGAACATCCTGAAAACCACTGCATTGTTCACTTTAAAGGGTGGATTTTATGATGTGTGAATTATATCTCAATAACAAAAGAGTCACCCGTGTTAACACAGAGTCCTGGTCATTCTTTTTCTCTACTGTATAGTAATCCACTAGTATGAATACTCTATGGCCATCATTCTCCCGTTAATGAACATTGGTGTGGTTTCTCACTTTGTTGCTCTGACGAGCAGACCTGCCACAAACATTCCCTGCATATTTCTTTGTGCACAAGTGAGGGTTTCTTGGAGCTATAGACCAAGGAGTGTGGTTGCTGGGGTGTAGCATGCACGCTTGTTCAACTTCACACTACCACGCTCTAAAACTCCTCTGTGAGTCTGGGGAAAGGAGGCGAGGAAGCCAGTTATGCCTCCACCCTTGGCCCCTGCAAATCACCGGAGGTCTCGGAAAATAGGGCAATCGAAATGGAAAACAAATAGCACAAAGCAGGTGGTAAGCGGCTTCCCCCGCCGCTGTTCGGAGACCTGCTGGATGGGCAGCAGGGCCTCCCCCCCCCAGAAAATATTAACAGCATTTAATGAATATTCACAAGGATTCATTAAACATTTCCCCGTGTGGCTGAACAAAACAGTGTTCAAACCCCCAAGCCATTAACAAAAGAGGAAGAAGAAATATTACAGCGACGATGTGGCAAGCTAAAACGCCACAGGCAAGAAACAGCTGCTTCTTTATTTTAAACTCAACTTCATCTCCTTCATCTTGCTGGTGTTTAAAATGGGCCCAGTGTCCTCAGTCTCTGTGACTTCTCTGACAGGGACGGTCCTGATGAATATCACGATGATTACGTTTTTCTACTTCACGTGCACAGAAAGTCGCCTTCCTTGAAGCAATAATATTTAAATGAGATGTTTTGTTAGGAAAATGACTTTTCTACGAGGAGCCTCACTGAGTCCTCGCAGCTACCAGAAGGGTTGGGCCAAGAACCGCCATCATCCATCATTTGACAGACAGAGGGACAGACCCAAGTTCCTTAGTGGGTGCACCCAGGGTCATCACCGAGACAAGACTATCATGTCCTCAGGGCTTCCGTTGTCTTCTGAGGAAAGTTGACCTTGTGACCTCATGCCCTCGCCACGCTGACCCCAGTCAAGCGGACCAGGCAGGAGTCTGACCCAAAAAGCAAGACTGAGAGGTGGTCTTGGGTGAGAGGCCTGCCCGACAGAGGTGCCCTCAGCTGCATGGGGACTAGACAGCCAGTCAGACCTTCTCTCCGGGGCAGTGCAAGGTCGAGAGCTGGAACGGTGACAGCTTGAGCAGAGCCTGACAGCCCCACAACGCACTGCATGACCTGGTCTCGGAAGTCACACACTGTCACCCAGCCACATTCCATTCCTCAGAAGTGAGTCATTAAGCCTGGTCCACACTCAAGGGGCGAGGAGTCAAGGTCCACAGTTTGAAGGGCACGTGTGACATCTTTGCCTTCCAATATGGCAGCCATTAGCCACATGGGCTACTGAGCGCTTGAAATACGGCGAGTGTGTCCGAGGGACTGTATTTTTAATTCTATGTAATTCTGTTTAATTTAAAGCTAAAAACTGTTCCTTCAACTCTTGGAAAACTTTTACGTATGTTTGGAACGACTTGAGTCCATGAATCGACTTTCCCCGTAAATTTGATGAAGTCTAAATAATTATCAAGCATTTCCAGTGAAACTTTAGCATCCTAATGGAGATGCTCTTTAATATAAAACACACACTGGATTTCGAAGACTTAGTGTGAGAAAAAAAGAATGTACACTGTCTCCTTAACAGTTTTTGTATTGATCACATGTTGAAAAGATAATATTTTGGATATATTGGGTTAAATAAAATATATTATTAAAATTTATTTGACCCGTTAGGTTTTGCTTTTTGAAAGTGGCTGTTGGGGAATCCTACCTGTGCCTCAGATTATTTCAGGGACTGTATTCCTTACGAGGTGCTATGGATTCTTAGTTCCTACCTTCCTGGAGTTTACAGTCAAAAAGATAGATATTAAGTAATTAGTCCCAAGAATAACGAGTGTTACAAAGCAGAAATCAGGGAGCTGTGCGTCACAGGGCACCTGACCCAGATCGGGCTGTCTCCAAAGCGACCCCCCGGGTTCAGAGGGGAGGGGAGAGGGATAAGGCACGGCCGGGAGTCTGGAGCAGGCGGGAGGCGGAGGGGAGGGGCTCCGTGCGGGGTGCCTGGTGCCAGCTCCCTGGGTTTGGGGCCAGAGGAAGCGGATGTGCCAGGAGCGATCCCACTTTGATGTGCAGGTGGTGAGGCGGCAGGGAGGGGCTGGGCTGCCGTCAGCTGTCAGGTTGGCACTTGCTGGCTCTGCCCACGCACTAGCCAGACTCCAGAGGCCTCCGGGGCTCTCTGGGTGTGGCTGTGCTGGAAAGAACCTGGGCTCCTGGGAAAGCAGAGCAGCGAGCAGCGGGCTGGCCCCAGCTCTGACCCAGGGCCTCCTCTGAGACCCGGCCCCCGGGCTCCTTCCTCAGCACAGGCCAAAAGGTAACTTTGACAATGATACTGGGAATGGACTGGAACATCTGGGACTCTAGTCCTTGTTCATGGCCAGTGTGTTGCTCATGGTAGCTTCAGATGACTCAAATTCTGTTGCCACCTACCTGGCCCCCCTACCACATCTTTCCTTCCACGGATCTGTCCTTTGTATTATCACCCAAATTCTTAGTGTTCCTAAAACCTGCCAAGCACATTGCTGCCTCAGGGCCTTTGCACTTGCTGTATCCTCTTCCTAGAACACTTCCTCTTGGTATTTACACAGTTGGCGTCTTCTTCTCAAAGGTCACCGCGGTCCCTTACTATCCTTTCTAAAGGTACCTCCATGCCTTGACTTTTTACAGGGACTCTCTGTCCTCTCTGTCTCATTTCCCTACTGGATATCTGTTCATGTCATACTTGTCACTCTCACAAAGTAACTTGTTCATTTATTGTTTTATTTGTCGTCTACCTTCCCAACCAGAAATGAAGCCCCAGGAGAACAGGGACCTTGTCCAGTGCCTCACATAGTTCCTGGCATGTGATAGGTGCTCAAAAAATAGTTGTTGAATGAATTCATTCATCTTCCTAAAACTCAGATCTGAAGACAATTATGGAGCCCTCCTGGGAATGTGGACAAACGTTAGTGATAAAATGCCGAGTTAAAAAACAAATAGAAAATGATACTCTGATATTGTACCTACAAAATGCTTAAGTGCAGAGACACAGAAGGATGTGCACAAGTGGACAATAGCTATACGTGGGGGGTGTCAGACTCTAGGTGAACTCTATTTTTCAAACTTTTATCTAATATGGTTATATTGTTTTTTTAATAATGGCTTTCTTAAGATATAATTCATACATTATAAAGTTCACCATTTTAAAGCATAAAATTAGGTGATTTTCAGTATATTCTCAAAGTTGTGCATAGAACTAATCCCATAGCATTTGTGTCACCCCCAAAAAGAGACCCTCTACCCATTAACAGTCACTCCCATTTTCCTTTCCCCCCACTCAGCCCCAGCAATAAGTAATCTACTTTCTGTCTTTATGGATTCGCCTATTCTGAACATTTCTTATAAATGAGATGATATAATATGTGGTCTTTTGTGACTGGCTTCTTTCACTTGGCAGGACGTTTTCAAGTTTCCTCCATGTTGTAGCACGGGTCAGTACGTCACTCCTTTTTATGGCTGACTAATATTCCAGTGTGGAATAGCCAGTGTGGACATACCACATTTTGGTTATCTATTCATCAGCTGGTAGATGTTTGGGTTGTCTCCGTTATCTTGTGTTCACCACAGCCAAAATCATAATCGTAATCATAGTCGGGAAGTGGGACCTCCCTGTAGCTCTACAGACACGGGCTTGTCAGTCCCCGGCTCCACAGTCTCTGCGGCTTCCCAGTGCTTACGGGATACCACCCAGCCTCCTTTGCTGACACCCGCAGCCCCTAGGATACTCTTAAACTGCTTCCTCTGAGCCCCTGTGCACTTGGTTCCACACACTGGCCATGCACCTCAGCCACCATTCCTCTGCCAATGCCATGCCCTCCTCCACTCCCCGGGAAGTCAGCTCCCTCTGCAGAATTCAGCTCCGAGGTTACTTCCTTTGTGAAGACTTCCGTCCTCATGGTCCCCTGCTTACAACTCTCTCCGCTCCCCAAGGACTCACTGTGTCGTTTATCCCTCTGCCCGTTTGCTGGCCCGGCCTGTGAGAGGAATGCGCTCGGGCTCTCGTTCGTCTTGGCCTCCCTGGTACCTACCACAGTCCCTGGCACCCACAGGGTCCTCACCCAGGTCTGACTGAATGTATGAATGGCGCTGTGATCCACTGAACAGGGAGCCCACAATCCCACTGTTTGACAAACAAGACATCAAATCATCGAGGTGAAGAGACCGGCCTTTGGAGTCAGACGGACTTCGCTCCAATCCTGGCCCAGCTGCCTGCTGGCTCGGTGGCGGCTCGGAGATCATTTCTTCATCTTTAAAATGGGGATAATTTGTCCCACCTGATGGAGCTGTGCGGCTTACGTACAGGTAAAAACACTTAGCATGGGGCAGTTCACCAATAAGTGCTGTTTCAAGTTGTGGCATCGTAGACATAATATAAAATTTATCACTTTAACCATTTTAAGTGTGCAGTTAGATGGCATTAAGTACATTCACATTATTGTGTCAATAACTGTTTTTATGATACTATTATTATTATTATTAAACCAGAAGCCTTAATGGTGTTTATTTTGCTAGAGACAGGTCATGCTATTCTGAACCAGTCCTGGACTTGAAGTGTCTGCGTCACCTAAATCGTTTCAGCGTCTCAAGAATGCCGGGCGGGGGGGTGGGGGGGGGTTATTGTGCTCGTTTATACCGGAGGCTCCGAGAGTCCTAATGACGCGCCCAAGGGCACTCAGCAAGCAAGTGGCAGAGCTGGGCCAGCCCCCGGATCCTGGCCGCCCCCAATGACCTATCGACAGCCGCCTGCTGGATGATGACGACCCATCGTAACGAGCCACTCAAACGGCTTCTTTGAGGTTTCAACTTTGGCACTGGGAGGGCTGTAGCCAAGGATGGAAAGATGTGTGCCATTCTGGGATGGGCGAGTGAGGCCAGGGGCGTCGGCATCCTCAGCTGGGACAGCTGAGGCATCCCGTACAGGGCGACAGGGCAGGGGCCGGGCCCTGTCAGGGCCACTGATGTCTCTATGCGTCAGGGACTGACTCCGCGGTGGCAGGCCCAGCGTGCATCGCCCTGTGACAAATGATGAAGATCTCATTCAGCCTATGAGCTCCACTCGAGGAGCCGAGCCGAGACAATTGGAAAGCCGCGCGCACCAGCCGCTGAAGCCGACCGCCAGCAGATTCTGCTGATTTAAGGCCTTCCGTGTGGATGTGCTGACCCTGGAGAATCTCGCTATTCGGGCTTTTTAATAGAGTCTCGGGCCCCCTCGCCGGGAACCAGAGAACTGGCATGCGAGGAAGACTGCCTGGTTGCGTCCGCAGCGTCGAGACAGGACAAGTGTCTGACATGCGGTCCATTGCGTTTCGTCTTGAAGACTAATCCTGATTGCTGTCTAATTTCTCACCAGCTCCCCGGGAAACTCTTAAAGGGGCCCACTCGCTGTTCCCTTTGCCACAGGGACAATATTCGCCCTCCCAGTTGGGATCCCTCCTGCTGCCACTATTGCTATATTTTAGCAACTCCCGAGGGCCCGACTAATGCGAGTTAACTGGCTAATTGCAGCTACAACTGACCCCTTGAGTGTGTGAACGAACATGACAAGTGGCTGGTGACATGCCGAAGTCATTCATTTATGTCACCAACCTTACCATTTGACTGGGCACTTCTAAGGAAAAGAGCACACACCATGTGATTCCAGTTCCTGGTGGCTCTGGGAACTATCATGAAATTGGCTAATAGATTGAACAGTAGTGGCACACATGGGGAGAGGTTGCTGGGTAAAACCCTATAACCGTCTGACCCACTGTGCTCCAGGGGCTATGCTCTCGCCACACCAGACAAGCAACATCCCAGTTTCTCATATAAAAAGCATTTCAAAAGGAAAGGGATTGGACAAATATATTGTGGCACATGCATAGAATGGGATGGCACCTGGCACATGCCTTTGCATATGTCGTTCCCTCCATCTAAATGCTTTTCCATCTTTCCCAATCCTGCGGCACACATGTGCTCGGCAGACAGTAGATGTCCACCAGATGAGCGGACTTTTATGGCTTTTTCTTCCTCAGGGGCTCACAAAGTGAGCCAGTCGTCCTTCACACCAGGGGTGGGTCTGTGCGGGCAGCTGGGAAGGAGCGGGGTCGATCTTTGTGTATTGGCAAAAAGAGGTCTACAGCGCAGAGCCACATGAAGAAAAGTAGGTTACAGGCAGGGTGACTTCTGACCCAATTTTCTGTAAAAAGAAAACCCCATATTTACATGTTTGTTTATGCATAGAAAAATCTGGAAAGGTACAGAATGCGTTAGCAGTGATGACTTCTAGAGAGTGGGAGGTGATGGAATAAAGAGCGTGAATAGGAATTTTTTGCTCTTTATTTCCTCCTTTCTAAAGTGTTTATTTTTTCTCCATTAGGCATTGTATTAATTTTATAATTAAAAATCTAATAAAGATTTTAAAATGTGCTTGGGGAATAGAATAGCTTGTGCTTCCACAATCTTTGCCATCGGCCTGTGTCACGGATGTGGCAAGCTGTTGGCGACCATGTCAGGTGTGTGTATGTTATTTCTTCCACCACACTGTGCGCTCCGAGATGGCAGGGAGGGGCTCTCATAAGAGCGCTGGGAGCAGAAGTCCCGATGCTAACTCATGCCACCGTTTGCTGAGTGCCAATCGTGCGACATGAGCATCTTCTCGTTCATTTCATTGGCTTACACATCTTCAGATTCCCCATAATGCTCTGTGCAGGCTTAAGGGCTCAGTTGGTATTTTTGATGAAAGAGAGCTTTGGGGAAATAGACAACTGGGACGCCCATGTTCAAATGGGGACACGTTTCTAAGTGAGCAGGACTCTAAAACGCCTCTCCTAACAAACAGAGACAGTAGGTAGCAATGGAGAGGACAAGCTTTAACCGCCCCCCCCCCCCCCCCCCCACGTCCAGGCCGGAATTCTAAAGGCATGAGTTCTGGAATGCATCAGGTAATTTTTCCCAGAGTGGGTTCTGTGGAACCCCAGGCCTGCACAATACTCTTGGAGAAAGAGTTCCAGGATTGGGAAAGTGCTTCTCATGACCGACCCTCTTGGAGATTCACGTTTGTGAGCACTTTAAAGGCTCTGAAAAGTCCCGCAGTAAAGAAGCACATTTAACTTTGTTCAACTCCAAATTTCCCCAGATCGTTTGACCTCAGAGCCTGTTGTCTCATGAACAATTCTGGACATGTTTCATGTAATACGCTTCCGGAAATGCTGGGCTAGAATGTTCTCAATCAGCTGCCAGCAAGAAATGTTTGATTCTATTTGGAGGGAGATCAAGGTACCACCCCAGGCTTGAAATGGTCAGCTCTGGGCGCTCCCAGTTTCCTCCAATCTGGTCATATCCAAAGACGGCAAAGGCTTCGTTCATGGATGTTAGCAAGCCATTCTACTTCCCAGCTGCTAAGAGGGCACACCTTGCTAACTCTGGCACTTTGTGGAACACATGCGTGATCGCTGTCCAGCAAGGTGTTCCTAGCTCCATGAAAAGAACGTGAGCTCCGGGGTCAAAGAAACCCGGGTTTGAATACCAGTTCTACCATGGACTTGCTGTGTGGCTTGGGTAAATCACTGTACCTCTCTGAGCCTGTTTCCAAATTTAAAAATGGGGATATGCATGCCTCCCTTGAAGAATTGTTTGAGGAGCAGACATACTGCAGACAGGATGCTGGACAATAGAGAGTCACCGTTGACATTCTCCCGCCGTTACTCACTCCTACCGCCACTCTGCTCATCTGTGGAACTGCTGTCTTGGTTTCTATCCCACAAACACTAAGCCTGCTCTTTGGCACAGGACCTGCGTGGCCTGCAGAGGAAAAGATTTCCAAGGACGCTACAGGGAAACACGGCAGATGTAAGATTCATCGGATATTGTGCAAATCCCAGTTGGAAAACCTTGGAAAAGAAATGTCATCTTATAACTTTTTGCATTGTTACAATAAAACCAATGCATCTTGTCTCAGGAGAGTCTTGTAAGTGCTTTTAAAATTGCCCAAACTATGTGCACTGTGACAGAAACAGATCCAAGCATAACTTCTGGCGTCGCCCAGCCCTGGGTTGGAGCATCAGTGGCCAGGGTGTCCTCGCTGGGCAACTCTTAGTAAGCAGCTAAACCTCTCTGTGCTTCCCATTCTCGTGAGTAAAATGGAGAGAAAGAGGAGTAACAGACTTCACAGGGGTCAGGCCGTAAATCCGTGCAACGTGCCGGCACAGGACCTGGCCCAGGGTCCATGCCCAATATCACCATTATTACTTAAGACTACTATCAATTATGACGCCCTGGGTTCTCGGTTCCTTTTGCTGAGAACTCTTTTCCCTCTCCCTTCCTTCTTTCCCCTGACCCCCTCCCCTACACCCACTTTTCTTTTCCAGCAATACAAAAAAAAAAAAAAGCCGTGCACGCTGCTCAGCGGCTCCAGCGTTTGCATTGTCCGGGGCTGGAGCTGAGCGCGGCTTCCCAGCGCCCGAGCGATGCGCGTCCCCAGGCTGCGCCCGGGAGCTGCGGGGCGGCGGCGGCCGAGGGGTCCCCGGGCGGCCGCGCTGTTCGGCCTCAGCGGGCCCTCCGCGACCGCCACCTCGTGCGTGCCAATTAGGCCCTAATTTGATTTCTGTTCCATCTGTGCGAACCCCATTAAAACCCAATTCTGCTTATTACCAACAGCTCTCTTGCCACGCAACGCCTCCCTATCCCGGGGTGCCCCCCAACCCCGGGCTCCCCAGACCCCCTTCCCGGCCCGGCTCGGCTCCCCAGCCAAGTCACGGGGCCGTTTCTTAGAAATCATGCGATCCTAGAAAGCTGGAATGGGCGTTGTGGGGAACTCGAGGGGCGGCGAGTCCTGCCTCCCACGCCCTGCAGGAATTCCCTGGAAGATGGGAGATCCTCAGTCCTCGCCTGTGCCTGGGCTGCTCCCAGCACGGGGAGCTCCCTCCCTCCCTCCCTCGAGGAAGCTTGGCTGGGTTCAGGTTCCCCACCCTCGGCTGTGTGATCTTAACCAGCCCTCTTGACCTCTCTGGTCCGCAGCATCTACATGTGTAAAACAGGGCAGATGATAACGCTCACCTCCTGGGATTGTTGGGAGGATGCGACAAGATGCCGGAAAAGTGAGCCATCAGTGACACAGAGGAGCCCTCGATTAGAGGCAGCTGTGAGAGGAAGCAGTGCAGGGCCCCATCCAGGGAGAGGGGAGCAAGCCTTTGCATTGGGACAAAATGTCAGGGGGAGCCCCAAATCTCAGCCGTCCCGATTAACAGTTTATGCAATATTTCTGAGAAGTGAAAAGTGATGCTGGAAAATCAGCGATGAACAAATGATGACAGATTTAAATGCAGACAGGACTGCGATTAGGGTGCGGCAGGTGATGTCTTGCAAGCATTAGTATTTTGATGTTTTGTGCATTGTGGCTTTTGGGGCATTAACTTTGAGTTTAATGAATACATTGCGTTAAATACTATTCAGCGTGATCGGTGAGTTTTGGTGCACCTTTAACTTCTGCAGCCCAGGGGAGGGTCCCCCGGCCTTACCCTCCGCCCGGCCCCCAGGAACAGTCACAATGAGAACCTCTCGGAGCCTCAGGTTTCTCATCTGCAAAATGAGGCTCAGAATGACTACGCATAGGGATGTTTTGAGAATTAATAAGCAAACAGCATAATTCAAAGCATCTGTTCTAGAATCTGGGCAAGTTCAAGCCCCTCTTAGGCCACCTACTAGCTGAGGGGTCACAGTGTCTCTGTGCCTCTGTGTCCTCATTTGCATGATGGGGGCACTAAGAGTGTTTAGCCCAGAGAGGCTGCTGGGGGTTTCATGTCAGCGATGCTCACAAAGCACCCAGCATGTGCTTGGCACGTGGTAAGAGATCAATTCGTGTTGTTGCGATTATTAGATGAAAAAACATGGTTGAACTTGACTGCCCTCGGCACAGCATGAGCCCCCGATAAGTGCGGGTAGTGGGGATTATTTGACTTATGTTTGTAAGGGTCCCGGCACACAGTAGGTACTCAGTTGACTGAAAGTGCCAGAAGGGCAGAGACCACTTCTGACTTGTTCTCCACCACAGCCCCTAAAGGTTCTGCACATAGTGGGTCTGCAAATATATTTACGGGATGAATCAGTGTTTAAGGGAAGCAAGACGGTCCATGCCATTTTTGGTTTCTGGAACCAGTGGGGAGCTTTGTCCTTTCCTGGACCCAACACCCTCACCCCCGTATAATAGGAACAACGCTGATGGCTCTTTCCTCCTTCTCACCCCCAGAGAAGGGGCCTGTCCAGCTGCAGTTCTCAAAAAACACACGACTCCAGAAGATTTCATGTTTGGTCCGTTGGCCTCATAAAGCTAAAGTAAGAGAATAGACACTCACTCCTTCTGTGGCACCTGCAGCCAATTTTCTGACATATTCTGTGGGCCAGAAGCCCTCCCACCACAAAAATACTCTCGGCGCTGCAGGAACTGTGGAAGCAGCTTTTGGAAGCGTGTTAAGGGTGTCCCAGTGTTAGGCTTGGGGCAGCTGCTTCACACACTGAGGTGCCTGGCCCCTGTGGGCATTTGAGTTGACAAACTCTGGTCCATCGGGACCCTCCCCTAGCCAGACCCCCAGATCTGGCCCTGCCTGCTCGCCTGCTGGCCCCAGACCCTTGACTTTTGGCAGGGCGCACACACAGTGGGGTTCACAGCCTGGTCTTGGCTTTTGACCTTTCTTTGACCTTCGCAACTTATGGGGGTGGACCTGACCATTCTGTTTACTGGTCTGGGTCCCAGAGCTCTCCCTAGCCCCTTTCCAGTGCCCTTGGGGGAACCAGTGACATCTTTGAGCCAATTTGCAGGCATGACATGAGTGAACTGGTCCATCCTCGCTCATCTTCCTTGCGCTTAAGGCATGCAATTTCAAGATGACTAACCGGCGTTAAATAGCTAGGATGCTCAGGTTCAAAGCCAGCCTCTCACACTCTTGGCACTGAGGTCTAGTCAGTGATGATACACAAAATCTGTGACACTCAGGACAGCAGGGGCATTGACCAATCAGGACAGATCCTGGCTGTAGCGCAGTAGTAGGATGCTGGAGACCCCCTCTGCTGTACCAGGGTACCATTATCCCTCTAGTTACTGGAGCATGGAGAGGTCTCTGGGGTCCTGGGAGGGGAGAGGCTGGCAGAGCCAAGGTGGCAGGTGGTACTTAGGAGTTCGAGTCAGCAGCTACTTACAACAGCAGACTTCCACCATTTTCACAGTGTCGCTGTATCAGGGCATCCCAGTGAACGTCAGCACTGCCTGGAAGCGTGGGGCTGGCCTTACTGCTCCCCTACTGGATTCTGAGTCCCCCGGAGATGGGGCTGTATCGTACCCCGCTTCAGAGCCCGGCACAGGGGCGCCCCCAGAGCACACACACGGTCCGTGTTTGTGGAAGAAGGAAGGATCGAGGAGTTCGCGGACATTAACGAATAAACCTGGGGCCGATGACACCCTTCCCATGAAGGCACCTGGAGCCACTTGACTGCCTGTCGCCTGCTGACTTATCGATTGTCTTTTTTAACAGCTGGAAGTTTGCGGTCAGAGGATCCCACTGCATTTGTTCCAGCGTTTCCCACAAAGAGCTGGCTTGTGTCCTTCTGATGGGGCCTGGGAGGGTCTGCTCTGGCGAATCGTAATACCTGCTACCTGGGTCATCTCGTAACCAACACTTTTCTTCGTTCTCAAAATGATCCCTTTACAGGATATATTCGTTTCCTGGGGCAGTCGTAACAAATGACCACAAACTATGTGGCTTTAAACAATAGAAATGGATTTTCTCACAGTTCTGAAAGTGGAAGTGCAAAATCAAGACGTCGGCAAGGCCACGCTCCCTCCGAAGGTTCCGGGGGAGGGTCCCTCCTGGCCTCTCCAGTGGCCCAGGCTCCAGGTGTCTTTGGCTGGTGGCTGCATCACTCCAGTCTCTGCCTCCGTCTTCACATGGGTGTCTCAAATCCTCCTCTGCCTTTCTCTTATAAGGACACTTGGCGTTGGGGTTAGGGATCCAGGATGATCTCATCTTGAGATTCTCAATTATATCTGCAAAGACCTTATTTCTAGAAAAGGTCACATTCACAGGTTCCAGGGTGACAATACCCCCACAGGACTGCCATTCAAGTGAAATGAGGTAACATTGGTAGAGCCTATACTGAGAAATATCTGATACAGTGAGGGGTGGCCTGCGAGAGGGGCCGAGATCAACAAGGGTGCTTTTTCTGTCCAGGAAGCCCCTGCAGTTGACCAGCTCTGGCCACTGTCACCTCCCAGCAGCTCCCAGCAGCCCTGGAAAGGAGCCGCTGTCTCCAGGAAGGTCTGGGTGGTGCAAGACACCTTCGCATGCGGCACCTCACATTAAACATGCAGAACGCATACGGGCACCCAGCAGTCCACGTGCGGTGTTCATTTCTGGCTCCAAGAGGATTGCCGTGGAAAAGCAGAGCCTCCTGTTTTAGCTTCTCTGCCTCACATTAGCAGCCAGAATCCCTGAAGGGACATTTGCATCTTCAGCCCCTCTCTTGAAAGTTCCTGTCCAGATGCAGCCTGGCAGAGTAGGGAAAGTTGGAATTCCATGGCAGGAGACCGGGGTGCAAGTCCTAGGGATGTCTTTTAGGTACCATGTAATCTTGGGCAAGCCTCAGATTCCTCATCTGAAAAATGAGGATGATAATAGTAATATTACCGGCTGCCTCAGGACCAATGGTATAAATGACAATTTAAAAAAAATTCCCATGCATGTTGCAAATGTTACATATTGCTGAAGTTGTAGTGTGGAACAGAGTTTGGCTGCCTGAGTTTGAATCCTGACTCTGTTCCTTAAAGCTGTGTGACCTTGACCAAGTTCCCCGACTTTCTCTGCCTCAGTCTCCTCATCTCATAACACATTACTCCTGATTACTCATAACACATTACAATGGGGTAATTTTATAGAGTTGCTAACAAGGATTTAAATGAGGCGATCAATTTAAAATAAGCATGCAATAAGTCGTCATTGTTATGATTATTTTTACTCCCCATGCATAGAGGAGAAACAGCCCTGATGTTAAAGGGCAGCGAACTCTGAGATATTATGGGGGTGACTGTGCACAGAGAAAGATTCTCTCACCTGGAAAAAGGGAAATCAGGTGTGCATAGACCAGTGGGTCTCAAATGGGGGTGATGTGGCCTTTCAAGGACATGTGGGCAATATCTGGAGACAGTTTTGGGTGTCACAACGGGGTGGAGGGTGCTACTGGCCAAGGATGCTGTTAAACACCCGAGGATGCACAGGACAGACCCCCATAACAAAGAATGACCTGGTCCTAGTGGTCACTTATGCCTAGGTTGAGGACCCCTGGGATAGACAGACCCCTCTTGCTTCCGTGTGTCCCCCAGGATGGCGCACAGTGGGCACACCCTGCAGAAAGCCCAGGACTGACGGGTGTTCCCATCGGCAGAAGGAAGCCCGCAGGGCAGGCCCGACAATATGAGGTGTTGTCAGCACTCGGCGAAGCCTCCTGGAGGGAAAGACCCCCACCCAGAGGCCCTTCTGCTCCCTGGTCCTGCTGTGGCCAAGCGCAGCCGCTCCGTGGGCTACTCCTCTATGAAACCCTGGAATCTGGACCCAGAAGATGCCCGACTTGGGTAGGAATCTCCCTCATCAGCAACCAGCTGTCTGGGGAACCAGAACTCAGGAGGCACTCGTCTCTGAGAGCACTGTGAAAATCTGCTCTAGGTCACAAATTAATTCCTGGAGTTCCCCAAGCGTGCAACTATTCTCGTACGCCCTTTGGAGAAGAATCACCCGGCAGCAGGGCCTTCCTTGCCGGACCGCAGGCAGGAGCTGAACGCAAACCATTGTTTCTGTGGCACACGGAAGATCAGCTCCAAGTATCCATCCTCCACAGACATGGGTCCAAGCAGCTCGTGCGCTGGAGATCTGCATGGCCCCGGGGCCCCAGGAGCATGGGGACCACGTGTGGCATGGAGGAAACAGAGTTTTGCATCTCTAGGCATCTGGTTTGTAGCTAAGACCTATTAGTCTTTCGGCAGAGGACACTGCTAGTTGGCTGTGTGGTCTCTGGGATACGTTGTGAGCTCCAGCATCAGCTGGTCCGTGAGAGGTGTTTTCTGCAGATGCAGTGACTCCTGTCTCCCCTCCTCTGTGCTACCCAAATTCGCTGGTTTTGATGGCTGCTGCTGTCTTCCCTCGTCCCTAAGCTTCGGAGATGGCTTTCTGGGTAGCATAAGGTTCCATTTCCTCACCTCTCGAAGAGGCCAGGGGGGACGTGTCATGACACACGCTGGACGTGGAGCCAGGACCCCTGGCTCTACCATCAATATGGTGGGAGCTCACACCTCGCGTCTTAGTTTTATAATGCTGCTGGAACAAACTTCCACAGACTTGGGGGGGCTTAAAACAACAGGAATGGATTCTCTCACAGTTCTGGAGGCGAGAAGTCTGGAATCCAGATGTCAGCAGGGCCACACTCCCACCAAAGGCTCTAGGGGAGGGTCCTTCTCTGACTCTCCCAGCTGCTGGTGGCCGGTGTCCTTGGCTTGTGGCCGCATCTCTCCAATGTCTGCCTCTGCGGTTGCAGGGCCTCCTCCTCTAGTCTGAGTCTCTGATCCTGCACGTCATAAACATACGTGTGCTTGCATTTGGCTATCCAGGACGATCTCCTCCTCTCAAGACCATGAACTGAATCACACCTGCAGAGACCCTTTCCCCAAACCGGACCACACACACAAGTTCCAGCGACTTGATGGAGCTATCTTTGGGACGTACTTTTCAGTCTACCACACTCAATTCTTCTGGTCTTTTCTGGAAATGACAGGTTGAGGAGCCCCGCGTCCCCCTCTGGCCTCCGAAAAGCTGCAGGGGATCCTCAGAGAACAGACTCCATCAGTCCTGAACCGCCAGGTTTACCGCAGCAGCCTCTCCATGGAGCATCTAATTTTCTTCAAAGCCCTTTCGCATCTGCTGTTTTCCTTTGTGCTGCCGACCTCCTAATGAGGCCCAGAGGGGGGCTAACATTAAACCCATTTAATTGATGAAGCAACTGAGGTCTGGAAACTCCCAGATCCCTCTCTCTTGGGTTATTCAGCTCATTAGAGCCCGGGGAAGGCCTCGGGGTTTCCTGGGTCCCGCTTCTTCCCCCTGTATAGCCTCTCAGCACCGTGGGCTTTGTTCTGGAAGTGGAGCAAAGTGGACAAGTCAAAGCCTGCCATGCAGCTCCAAGCCCCCCCAGAATCCCTAACTCATGCCCCTGGGGCTGGGTGTTAGAGGGAACTTCATTTGAACTTGCTGTGGTCCAAGCGGCAGCAGGTCGCAGTGTCTGGCTGCATGCACAGTGCCGGAAACCTCTTCTTCCCTGTGGGGGTCTTCCTGAGCAAGGGAATTTTCTCAAACCGTGGGAACTGAGGGGCAATTAGGGACATTAGCAGCATTAGAAAGATGTGCTTTGCCTCCACACAGAAAAAGATTTCCCCAGTCTTAGGACGGATCAAATTCAGGGATGGGAGTCTGGGAGGAGTCCTTGTTCCCAGTCCCAACTGCCTGTGGCTTGCAGATCTAGGCAAAGAATTTCCTTTCCGAGACCTCACTCTCCTTGAAATCACATGGCTTTGGTGGGAGGGGGCGGGGGTGAGTAGAACACCCTACCTCTGCTTTTTTAATCTAACTCAGAAATGAGGAGGAAGAGAGAATTGCAGCCAAGTGTTTGCAATTTTTGAGAAGAAAGATGCAGCCTTGACACAAAGTATCATTAACTGTATTACTTGTCAGGAAGAGGTGGGAAACCGGCTAGGAATCGGCTGGATGAGAGGTGAGCGCGCTGCGTTCAGCTCCCTGGAGGGCGTGGTGGGTGGACGGGCTGGAAATGACCATGATTTATTTATTGCTTTTGTTAAGTGCCTGTAATGTGGTGGGTGCCATGCTGGATGTGTATGTAACACAGACACACAGAAACCACCCAGGGTCCACCTGCTGTGGGGGGTGGAAGTTAAAAGCTCTCACATCTCTTCTTCCCACAAACAAGAACGTCTTCTTCGTGGGCGTGCGTGGTGCCAGAAATCCCCACCATTAGCGGACGCTCCTTGGAGGTGGCCCGCAGAAGCGCGGAGCTGGGTTTAGGCATCTTATCCCCCAGGAGGTGTAAAGCGATCGCGGGCTCACAAACAGCACACACCAATTTAGCTCATTTCTCCCATTCTCGGCCATCGGTGCAGCAGGGACCTGGGGGCCTCCTGTGTGCACGGCGGGGAGCGCTCGTCCCTGGGCTGATGGATGCTGCTGGCAGGGTCTGAGGGAATCAGGGGTCAGCACGACTGGAAGGTGGGGAGGGAAGGGTCAACACAGATGGCCTCCTGTCACCAGTCGGCTAGCGGATTCAGGACAAAACATGACACAGGCAAGCAAACGTTTAACTAGATTTCATTGTGGGGGAGCGTCACCAAGGGCCAACAGCAGTTCCAGCGGGCTGGTGCAGAGTGTCTTTTTACCTCTGGTGGATCACAGGTCTCTGAGAAACTGAGGAGAGGGTTTTGGAGCCTCTCCTTTGAAACATGCACTTACCTGTGTATGCGAGCATACACACACACACCCCGCACACCTTGTCTGCAATTTCAGGGGGTCCACAGATCCCCGAAGCCCATCCTAGGACCCCAGTTCGGTACCCCTCCTTAGCAAGTTCAAATACTGTGCATTCACTTCCTTAGTGTGAAAGTTCTCCGCAACCCCGGGAGGTAGGTGCGGCATCGCCATCTTCCGCACCCCGTGAAACGGAGACCCAGAGGAAGCACGCAGCTTGCCGCTGGTCACGCAGCTGCAGAGTGTCAGAGCTGGGACCAGGACCCCAGACTGCCCAACTCTAGGAGGCACCATTTCATCCAATTCTTTATTATGCTCCAAGGAATGCCATTGACAGAGAACACAATGAGAGTGGTACCCCCATGGAGTTAGGCAATGCAGCTGTCCTGGTCAACCCATGCCTGGGTCTTCTGAACACCATTTCTTCAGAGCTCATTGGTAGGCATATATGCAAAAAAGGCCAACTGAGTGATAGAGCTAATGAGTCCTGGGGGAGTTCAGATAGGAGTGAAACTGCCGAAGGCTTTGATGCCTAAGCTTCCAAATAGAAGAACATTTCTAAATCATCCATTCATTCAACAAATTCACATTTGGAGTGCTTTCCATGTAAATTTCAGTCACCCGCCCCAACTCCCTTAAGTAAAATCCTTTCTCCCTCTCCTCACCTCTTGCCACACTCTCTTCCCTATTCATTACACCCCACTAAACTGACCGTCTGCCTTTTCCCACCCCCGGGCCTTTGCACTTGCTGTTCCTGCTGCCTTGGAATATTCTTGCCTTGGCTCTTCTCATGGCTGGCTCAGACTCATCCTTTAGGTCTCAGCTCGAATGTCACTTTCTCAGAGAGATCTTCTTTGACTTTATCTAAGAATATCCCTCCACTGTTCCCCAGCCATCTGTTTCTTTCTTCTTAGCACGTATAACAATCTGTGACGGTTTTATGTCTTTATTTGCTGACATATTTATTATCTCTCTCTCCCTTGACCACGGAAAGCTCCATGAAGGTGAGAGCCATGTTGTCTTCTTGACTATTATATCCCCAGCCCGAAGCACATAATAAGAACTCAGCTGTTGAAGAACGAATGACTGAAAAGGATGTTTGGAAGCAGGAATATGCCTCAGCCACCACTTTACCCTACTTAGTGCAGGAAAATAATCAACATTTGGCTCCAGAGGGTCACGCTAACTTAATCTTGAACTAGTGGAAGCATGCCTCTCCAAGACGGCGGCCTCCGGGGCCAAGCAAGAAACCAAGTTGAAAAGATAAAGGTCCTGTAACTTCAGCTTTGGGAAGCAAGAACAAATGTGGTGCAAGGGGAGGCTCAGGATGCTCCTAACTCAAGAAAGATGAGAGAGCGAGGCTGGCTTTAAAAAAATGTCCTGCCAACCGGATCCATCATCAAAGGAAAGCAGCCTATGGACAGTTTTATGACAGAGTCTGAAGCACAGGAAATGAGCTGCACGAGAGCGTCAGGGGACTTTTAGAAGTTGTATTGCTTTCTTAGGAAAATGCTGCTGGCTTCTGGAACTGCAGTTTAATTAAATTCAGTTGGCTGGATACCTTCAAAGGCTGTTCCAGGTCCGTACCAGCCCTCGCAGACACAAGCATCTTCCCAGCAAATGTGTGAGCGGGAGAGGGGGAAGCAATCCCTGGCAGGATACAGCAGGCATGCTCCTATCGTGGGTCATACCATCCGGGGTGCGGTGGAGCAGGAGGCAGGGACCGGAGCGTCCTGTCCTTCCTCCACCCACCTGTCCTGCCTCCATGAGGGACAACGGAGATGAGACAGTGCTTTCTCGTGGAGCTGGTACTGGGCATCAGGGCTATCAGAGAGGCACCCAAAGAAACAGACAGACCTCCATCACTTGATTTCTCAGCCATGAGCTCTGACGAGGACCTTCCCGGGTGACTCACCTCCACCCCAGGGGCAGAGCCTGCATGGCAGCCTTCTCTGAGTTGATCTCCCAGAGGAGAGAAGTTTGGGGGCTACAGGGGCTGCTGTCAGATTGAACTGACCTCTGCCGCGCACTGACCACGCGCTTACGATGAGCCCAGCACTGTGCTCAGCACATGCACACCTTTCATCTCATTTTATTGTGTCGACAATGTCGAGACAAAGATTTCGTTACGCCCTTCTTCCAGAGGAGGAAATCTCTTGAGAGAGATCCTCATGACTCGCCCAAGATCCCTCAGCCCGTGAGTGGCTGGAGGTATAAACTGAGACGGTTGAGTCCGTGCACTTGATACTCTCTGTGGATGCCCTATAACTATTGATTATCAGGTGCTGTTGATTATCAGGCAATGGATGTAAGAGTTAAAAAAAAGAAACACAATCCTTGCCCTGCAAGAGGTCGCGCTTCCGTTTACACTCAAGGGTGCATCTCACCTGTTGATGAGTGTATTTCTCGTTCTCTGTTAGGCTGCAAACTTTTCAAGAATAAGAGTGTCCCCTCAGCTCCCAGGGCGTGAGCCATCTGGAGAGGCCCGGGGACTCCCCTTCAGAACCGTGCTTTTCAATGCATAAAGTGAAGCACATAGGATTACGAAGAAAACCAGGGATCCTTGCTCCAGGTCTCCAAGCAGGAAAAAGCCAGTTTGTGAGATAGGAACGTCCGAGCTTACTGATGACACCCTAAGTAACGGGATCTAGCCGCTGGTCTATTTACTCCTGTAATGTCCAGGTTGTGAGGGACACAAATGATATTTTGATACAATCTGCAACAACTCTTAGTGATATTGAAGTCTCCGTGATTTGTACAAGGGCTGAAGACACAGGAACTGCCGATACCACAGGGGTTTGTCACCTACATTCCTAACAGGAGAAAATGCTGCCTCTCTATTAGAGATTAGTGAAAGGAAAGACATAATTTTTTTCCCCCAGCTAAATTCATGGACCCCTGAATTCTACTTATGCCCCTGCAAGGGGTCTGAGGATGACAGGTTTGGGACCCATCTTAATCAGGCGGCATTTGTCCACAGCACCCAGGGCTGCTGAGGGCCCCAGTGACCCAGCAGGGAAGGACGCCTCCTGGGGTCGCTGTCGTGTCTTGTCTGTGATTGAGCGAAAGACTGTTCAGTTTTTCTACATCATCAGGGAGGGTACAGTGATGACACGTGGAGATCAGCCAATAATAAAGGGGAGGGCAGAGTGGTCAAGAGCATGGCCCGGAGGGTGGGGGTCATAAGGGATCAGATTCACATTTGGATGGCCCCCACTCACTCACTGTGTGTCCTTGGGCAGGTCAGTAATGGAGCAGGACTCCACTCTCAACCCGGCACAATGGGGCTGAAGACCGCCCTGGCAGGTCGCTGTGAGCACCCAGTGAGATAGGGGATGGAAAGGGCTGGAACAATGCTGGCACATGGAAAAACGTCAAAGACAATAGTTTGAGGGCCATGTCGCACTTTTGTTGTTTCTCCAGTGCCTCCCTCCAAAGCCCGGGGAGGACAGCAGACAACATTGGAATCAGACCTTTCCAGAGACCCCCGCTTCTCCATCTCACTCGGGGTCCCACCAGGAAGCAGCTGTTCACAGCTGGAGAGGCTCCCCTTCTCCCCTCCTCCCCACCACCTGGCCCAGCCCAAGCTGATGAGTTCGGGGCGTGCACCTAACCATTGACTCAATGGCTTTTCTTTTCTTTTCTTTCTTTCTTCCTTCTCTCTTTTGTTTTTTTTTTAAATTGTCCACCGAAGCTGCTGAGTGAATCGTTAAGGGAGCGAATTCCAAGAGCGTGATCTTCTCTTGTTTCCCAGGACACGTTTGGGCCAAGACAAACCCCGGCGATGCCAAGAGCAGTTGCTTGAACAGCGGAGCTCAGAGCTGGCTCCCTGGCCGGCTCACGGTGCCCCGTTTGAACTTTCTCCTCTCTCCTTCCACACGGTGATTAAAGGAACCACATGGAACTTTCACTTATACCTCCTGCCCCTTCCTTCCCCACGCACCCCCTCGGAAAGGCTCTGAGTCCCTCGGTGTTTCTCAAAGAGCCCAGAGCTCTGGCCTCCTGATTTATGTTCTCTTGGCAACATGAGGCTGAAACGGCCTGGGAAGCCTGAATAACTGGAAAGGGAAATGGAGAAGGGCGGGGCGGGGGGGAGGGTCTGAGTGTGGCTTGTGCTTGGCCCTCCCCCCACCAGACAGAGCCATGGCCCCCAGAACCTGTGCGCCAAAGGAAAATCGAACAAAGAGGCTGGCGTTTGAAAGAGAAGTCAGAGTGTTCAGAGAAACTAACAGCTGTCCTTTCTGAGAGCCTGACGACTCTTTGTGTTTTCACCCTCCACCATCCCTTCTCCTGTCCATTTTGGGTTTAACGTGTAACCTGTGGGGAAATAGTGGAAACCCGAATCGCCCAGTCTGGCCCACTGTAGCGGCTCTATAAATGTTATCCGAATTAAGCACTTTTCTAAAGTTGGAAGTTGACTCTTTTTGGCTTGGTTCTGTTACGCGTCTTGCCTGGGCCTGTAGAATGTGAGGTCATATCTCTGTGAGAGCATGGCTTTCATCCCCTGTACAAGGTTGAATCTGTTTCCTGAATTAGGTCCTGAGCCATTTGAGGGCAGGAACTGTTCTTCCTTCCTTCTCTGCCGTCCTTCTTCCTTTCCACAAATATTTACTGAGTACCAACTGTGTGCCATCATCGCCTCCCCTCCACTCCTCCTCTTACACTTAATAAGTCTGTCTCCTAATAGGTGCTTAGTAAGTGTGTATGGATGGATGGGTGGGTGGGTGGATGGATGGATGGATGGTTGGGTGGATGGATAGATGGATGAATAGATGGATGGTTGGATGGATGTGTAGATTGTAGATGGATGGATGGATGGTGGATGGATGGATGGATAGATAAATGGATGGATAGATGGATGGTTGGATGGATGTGTAGATTATAGATGGATGGATGGATGGTGGATGGATAGATGGATGGATAGATGGATGGCTGGATGGATGCATAGATTATAGATGGATGAATGGATGGATGGATGGTTGGATGGATGGATAGATTATAGATGGATGGATGGATAGATGGATAGATGGATGGATGGATGGATGCATAGATTATAGATGGATGGATGGATAGATTATAGATGGATGGATGGATAGATGGATAGATGGATGGATGGATGGTTGGATGGATGGATAGATTATAGATGGATGGATAGATGGATGGTTGGATGGATGGATAGATTATAGATGGACGGATGGATGAAAAGATGAAGTTTTAGGTGAGACTCCAAGAAACAGACCAGGGTCTTTGGTTCTTCTAGATGGTTGTACATCTGGTTAACATCCCAGAATTGAGATCCCAGGCAGCAGAGAGGTGGGTTGGGACCGGTACTAGGAATAGAGACTCCTGGTTGGCAGTCCCAACTTGGCCACCATCTTGCTGTGTGTCAGGGGACAAGTTGCTTAACTCTTTAAGCTGCACTTGTCCTCTCTATAAAATGAAAGCAATCTCCAAATTTCGTTCAGATCTAGAGTTCTGTGATTCTCCAAACTCCTTTACCCCCAAAGCCAATGAAATCAGATCCTTCCATGAAAGAGTTAGGAGACCACAAGATTCACTCCTAGCTCGTTCACTTCCTGGACTGCATCTTCCTGGTCTGACTTGGAACTGCCTGTGTCTTTTCTTGTTCAAGAATCGACAGTGGCTCCCAGTTGCCTGTCGCATTCAGTGTATTCCTCTCCTGGGCTTTCAAAAGACACAAGTCCACCCACAGCCCACAAATCCATCTTATCCTTAGCACTCAGCATTTGGAATCTACCCCTGCCGTCAGGCTGCCTTCCTCCTTCACTCTGATTTGCCTCCAGGCCTTTACTTTTGGGCCCTTCCTATTCCATTTATGACATCTAACTCTTAGGGATTTCAAAAAATTTCGGTTAGAGTCACATTTAAGTTGGTTTTGAATAGATCATCCAAAAACAAGAACTTACTACAGGAAATAAAAAAATTACTCGTATTTCCACACCCAAAGGCAAAGTCTGTGAACATCTTGGTTTATTTCCCTCCAGTCTTTTTTCTTTTTAAATCTGAGCAGGGTCTTAGGGGAGGAACCACCTGATTTATTTTTCAATCGCCTGTGGTTGGTTGGCTATGGAGGTTGTCTCTAACCTTACACCGGAGTCTACCCATTGTGAGGAACATCGTGTCCCTAAGTCGTTTTACACGACTTTAATTATTTCCTTGAGTCAAATTCCTAACAGTCGAATCACTGGGATTAAAGGCTTTGGGATAATGGGCGGAGGGGGTGGGGAAGAGGAAGTACGTTGAGATCCGGATCCTTCTATGAGTCCAGGGAGCTCACTGAGTGAGGAAGTGACAATCCTCATCTTTTCCTTTGGGAACTGGCCAGTTAACAGGCATCGCTCCCCATTGCTTCCCTGCCTACGAATGTTCTGGCCCAATCTCGAGCTTCTGAGACCTCTGGGAGGGTCTCTAAAGGCAGTGTGCTAAAGAAAACACTGCCAGTGTGTCTCTAGCTGGGACTGAGAGGTCCAGAGCGAAGTCCTGAGCCTCCCCCCGCTCCCCTCCTTGGCTGACAGAACTTGATGGAACTGTGCACGCGGACACGTATGATTGACTGTGGTATTAAGAAAATATGTATGACACAATGTTTTTTAGCTTTTTCCAGAGACATTTATATCACACAAATGGCATGTTGGTTTCTTTCCCCCTCTCAACCACGAAGAGTGAATAAATCAATTGTCCTAATCAAGCTAATGGAGAGGGCATGGGCTAGAAAGATGGGTGGGGGGGCTCTTTGCCGGAGCCTGCTGCTCCTTGTCAGGGGGGCCCTGGTGAAGACGCCTCGTATCTCTGGGCCTCTGTTTCCCTGTCTTGGGATGGGCATGGTGATAACTGACTGCTAATGACTTCACAGGCTAAAGATCATCGGAAGCATCTGGAGTTCCTTGGAAGAAAGTAGCTGCATGAATTTTTAATCCTCTATTTTCAGCTCTTTGGAGCTGTGTGTAGGAGCAGAGCCATAAACCCAAAAGACTCACCACTACATTCTAGTTTATAAGGTTTTTGTCTCACACAATCCCACAGATCTGACCTTAAGGACGACTCAGAATGTGGGGGAAATGCAGTTTGTTGTGGCCGCTGTTATTACATAAAAATTAATGGCTTGGCAAACACAGGGATCACCCTGTCATGCTGGGGTCATGTTTACACCGAGCAAATATATTTCAAGTTCCTAAACCTTCAGCAGCTCTGCAGGGCAGAAGCGACACAATTCCCACGCAAGCCTAGGAATCCTGTGCCAGAATCACGATGGCTCTTAAGGGAGATATTAGTGAGCAGTAATTCTGCAACCAGAACCCACCAGTCTCCAAATTCCTTACGGACAAGGTAGGTTTTTCAGTTCCTAACTTACGGAGGTCTGCTGACTGCACTGAGCAGTGAAAGAAAGAAAAAGTAAATTCACAAGGACGTAGGACCCAAACTTGGATCTCCTTCATTGTTCATCCATCATTCACCAAATATTTGTTGGTAGATCTGAGAATCTACCAGGACTGTGATAAATGCTGGGGATACGGCGGACGACAAAAGCAGAATTGTCCCTTCCTGGGGGGAGCATGTAGTCAAGCAAGAAGATGGACAGAAATCAGTACTCGCACAAGGAAATGTAAATTTACAACTAAGTGGGGAGCTAGGAAAGCAAGACTAGGGGTCGGAGAGGCATCATCACTGGGGGATCTGAGCTAGCCTTGGAGGGAGGGGAGGCAGAAGTCACCGCATATGCAAAGGCCCCTTTTAAGAGCGAGTGGCATATTTGTGGACTTGAAAGCCCAGAGTGGTGAGAGCAAGGGGGAGAGAACTAAATGATGGAGCTAGGCATACCCACCGGGATGGCCGTAAAAAGAAAGAGTGGAAAATAACAAGTGTTGGCAAGGATGTGGAAAAATCAGAAGCCTGTGCTTTGCGATGGGAATGCAAAATGGGGCAGACACTGTGGAAAACAGTTTGTTGGTTCCTCAACAAGTTAGACATAGAACTGCCACACGACCCAGCAATTCCACTCCTAAGTGCGTACCCAAAAGGACTGAAAACACGTGTTCAAACAACGACAACAAAAAACCTGTACACAAACATTCACAGAGGCACTATTCACAAGAGCCAAAAGTGGGAAATAACCCAAATGCTCATCGGTGTATAAGCAAAAGGTATTCTATCATACAATTGAATATCATTCAGCCATAAAAAGGATTGAGGTACCCACACTGCCACAAATGAATGAACACTGAAAACATTATGTTAAGTGAAAGAAGTCATGAAAAACCACGTGTTGTGGGATTCCATTGATATGGAATATCCGGAATAAGCAAATCCGTAGAGACAGAAGGTAGATGGGTGGTTGCCAGAGGCTGGTGGCTGGGTGGAATGGGAAGTGACAGCTAATGGGTAAGGAGTTTCCACTCGGGGTGATGAAAAAGCTCTGGACGACACAGTAGATGGTTGCATGACAGTGTGAATCTACTTAAGTGTCACTGAGCCGCACACTTTAAAACGGTTAAAATGGTAAATTTTATGGTATGTGTATTTTACTATTAAAAAAAAAAAAGATGGAGCTAGGGAGGCAGGCCGGGCCAGCTGGTGAAGGGCCTGGACAGTGTTTTCATGCTGAGAGGAATGAACAGACCATCCGGGCTGCCGGTGGGGAATGGATCAGAGCAGGCGACAGTGTCAGGAGGGGCACCAATGAGGAGGTGCGAGCCACAGGCCAGGAGAGAAATGGCTTGGTCTGGGGGCACAGTGGTGGTGGAGAGAAGCAGGTAGATTTGAGCAATATGTAGGAGAAAAAGCAAGAGGGCTTGGTAAGCGATTGGCTACACCACCTTTCCAAACAGACTGAACTCTGTTTCCCCATAGATATTTGTGTATTTACCATTTATGGGGCTGGGAGAAGAAAGTCTGTGTCCTCAGAGGGCTGCTGGAAAGCACGAGGGAAGAAGACGCCTGGGTTCTATTTTTTATTCTTTTCATACCCAACCCTGGAGCAAGCAACTTCATTTCTTGTGCCTCAGTTTCCTCCCCTGTCAAATTGGGACCCCAAGACCTACCTCCCAGGTTGTTGCGTGGAGATGGGAAGAGAGAAGCATTTTGGGACAACAGCTCCTGCCCTAGCTATCTCCCGGGATTCTCGGGAGCCCCAGATGAGCTACTAATGTTCCAAAGACAGCACGCATCACCCGGGGAAGCAGCCCAGGCTGCTGGGCCTGCTGTCACAGCATTGAGAAGGTGGGTGCCTCGAACAGATCCTCCCAAAGCGGTGACTTTACAATAAACTCGAAGGTAACAGATCACAGTTGTTAAGACTGTGATCAAAAGGCAGACTCTAGAAAGCAGTGAGAGGTGAAAAGCAAAGTCGCCCGTAACGTTACGGTCTTTCTTCGGTGCTCGCCCCGCCCCCTCCAGCAGCGCCCCGCCCCCCGCTAAGCCCCACCCAGGCCCCGCCCCCGATGTTAGCGCGGGCCACGCCCCCTCAGCTCCCGGCTCTGCGGGCTAGAGGCTCCCACCTGCGCAAAGCATTTGGTACCCGGGAGAGGATGAGAGGGCGTCGGATGGGTGGGCATGGGAGGGCTGGAAATTGGCAGGGCGAGAACTGGGGAGCCTCTTCTGAGCCGAATCCCTTCCTGTCTCCCTCTTCAGTCAGCCCCTTGTCGAGGGCCTTGGCTTTTGCATAATGTAAGTACTTGTTTAAGGCGCGCGCCGGCTCGAGGGCTCTTCATTTGTCTTTCCGTCCTTCATATGCCAATGTGCTTCCGCCTCGTGCCTGTCTAAGTTGAAGCGCCTGGAGGGGAGGGTGCTTCCCAGCAGCTCCTGTTCGACCCCCAGCCCCGGGCCAAGGGCAGAGAGAGGCGGAGGAGCGAGAGCACCATATGACACGCTTCTGGAACCAGATCTGATGCCAACTTGGATGCTGTCCTTTTCTCCAATAAAAGGAACTTTCCCCTTGTTTTTTCAAACACCCTTTAAAATTTTTTATTTAAAGAGACTGGTTCCTAACCATCTGACTGGAGGTATCACAGTGCAGGAGCGCAGCGCAGCCCAGCACACATTCGCAGGAGCGCGCGCGCGCACACACGCACACACGCACACACACACATTCGCTCCTCCCGAGGTTTTCCTGATGTATCTACTCCGGTTACAACTAGACGCGGCCCCTCCCCCACCTCGCCTTTCCCCTTGCTCTCCTCAATCTTGGGAGGAGCATTCTCCATGTCTTCCCAAGTCCCCGAGGGGGACCTCCTATGTTGGAGTGGGGTGGGGGAGGGTCATATAACGAAGACCAGAAAGAACAAATTAGATAATCAGAAGAATTATAGTAATTGCTTTCACTTTCCCCCAGCCCGCTCTGCAGATCCTCTCCCCCGCCCCTTCCCTGGCTTTCTGTCTGTCGGGAACTCTAGGTCTTTCCAACCCCCTCCCCTCCCCCAGGCTCCACCTCTCCTCTCCCCTCGCTCGCGCGTTCCTTCTCTTCCTCCGTTTTCTGGTGTGCTGGAACGTTCAGCGAATATGATGAATGATCACCTGTCACGGCTTGTTTATTATAATGCAGGCAATCAATTACACATCCCCAACGCTGGCCGGCCCGCAGGAAATTTATATGCTCAGCACAAACCAATGTGAAAATGGAATCTCATTTGCCAAATGTCTTTCTCCCCGTACAGCACGATGATCACAGTCTGTGTTTGTTTCAACAGTCGTGTACAACTGACAGTGCCATCATTTACTGCCTGGCTCAGGTCACGTTACTCTAAGGCTTTATTTATTGTGTTACGAAGGCCAGCACAGGAAAAGGACAAGGGTGTCTGTCAGGGATGCCACTGTGTTAAGAAGTGGGCGGGCTGGGCCGCATTCCTGGGCAGTGCTGCAGGCTCAGCCCCTGGGCCTGGCCTCCTCAGGCCACCTCCCCCAGCATCCTGCTGCATGGACTTCTAGGCACCCCAGGGAGAGGCAGCTCTGGGGTAGAGAAACTCCACAGGTCCTGGAATCAGATGGACCAGAGTTGCAATTCTGGTTCGGCTACTGTCTAGTTGTTTGTGGCCAAGGCTTCAACCTCCTCATCTGCAAAATGGGAATCTTCCTCCCCCGGCAGGGATATTGTGATGTCTGGGGTATCAGGGGTGCTGATAAATGTTAGTTCCGGTGACTTCAGATCAGCTCTGGCCAGGCTAAGGCCCACCTATTCAGAGACAGAGAAGAGAGTTTCCCCCGTTGGAAGAGATGTGAGTTGGGATTCATGCTCCCTGTGTTAACATCTCCCTCAGTCCTTACTTTCTGAGACTCGCCTGTTTCAAGATCTTTTGTTCCCTTTCCGGGTGAAATTTTGCACTTTTGTTCCCTCTGCACTGACACACGCTGTGACTTTGGGAAAATAAAATGGCCACCTGGCTCTTCTTCCATTTCTGTCACTGTAAAAACAGGCATAACAATCTTGCTCTTTCTAGCTGGGTGACCTCCAGCAGGCCGGGCCCTTCACCTCTCTAAGACTGGGGTTCCTGCCTTGAGAAGCGAAGAGGATCACTCCTGTCTGCCTGGTCTTGCTGGCAGGATCCAGAATGTCCATGGTGTAAAAAGTGCCACGTACACTGGAAAGGGCAGTTGTCAAACTCCCCAACCTCTTTCCATCAGTTCTGGTTGATCCTCAGGGTTTTGCTGCACAAAACGTTGACCCAAATTTGCAGCCCCCACAGCGCTTGGCATAAGGTCAGTAAATGAGGCACAGGCAGGTTCTCATATGTGTATTCAAGGGTTCTTTATTGTATCGTATATTTATTATCTTATGGAGGTATTTGTTGAATGGCTTGGATGGAAACTGCCAGAGGAAAGGTACCAGGTTAATTTGGGTCACCTCTGTATCCTCAGCATATAGCCTCGCCTTGGCACACCCCAAGTGATCAGTAAATATTTGTGCCTTTAATGGATGAATGAATGAATGGCCACATGAATAAAGTCATTACGAGAACAACCCGGGTCGTGCAGAGCGCGAATGGATGTTTATAGGTATCTTCATTGTTTCTGATCCTCAGAGAATCAGCGTGTTCCACTGATGCCCAGCCTTGTCCGGGTGCCTGGAGTTACGCATCCCCTGTGTACTCAGGGCCAACAGGGAACAGATCACACACCTGTCCACCCCTACTCAGCCCTCGGAACGCATCCCCTGGACAACCCCCCAGGCACTCTCCCATCCGACACTGCCTTGACGTCTCTACATCTCCCTAGACCATGGGCTCCTTACAAACAGGCGGCGCCACCGTACTCATCTCTTCATCCCCAAAATGCCAAGCGCCGTGCCTGCCCCAAACAGATGCTTTTCAGTCAATCGCTAAAGGTTATATTTTCTAAACACAGATGTACAGAATACAACTTAGAATTCCATTCCAACATGCTGGGTCAGGAAAAAAATATGATCCGAGTTCATATTTTTAAAAAGTGAAAAATTCACAGCTGCCTCGTATATTTCGGTCAAGTGCTTTGGACACGTGGCAGGGCTTTCTCTCCATAAATATAATTATTAGTCGCCATGATTTTAATAATAACCAGGGGATGGCACCGAGTTGTGCCTCCCCAGCAAGGGGGGCTGGGTAAAGCTGGATATTCCCTCTGCGCACTCGCTTCACTAGTTGACTAACAGACCTTATTCCCTGGCCGAGCCGACCGTCTCCTGCCAACGCCAGCTTCCCAACACAGAGGGGTAGCGAATGCAAGCGCTGTGGGGTCCTGGGGGAGAAGCAGCCTGTGTTAGCTGCTGCTGTGACAGTTGAGGCTCCGAGAGGGGCTGGCAAACAATGAGAAATGAAACATTTGAGTGGTTGCAAAAAAATTCCGTGGGAAATCCCCCCTGGTGGTATTTATGTGCGACGGCTGTGACAAGGGGAGCTCGGGGCTTTCGATTTCAAGGGTTCCTGAGCAGATGACAATAGCGTTCTGAGACGGCAGTCTCCAGGAACAGCTCTCCCAAGCCCCCACAGGCTAGTCCGTCCGTCCAGGCAAGATTTGGCTGTGCACTCGAAGTCAGCCGTGAACTGTAATGGCTCGTTGGGAGCTCACCCACAGTTGTAGAGGCCGGGCCTCGGACCTTCTGCTGGAAGACAAATTCATCTGGACGGTTCCCCTAGATTTTCCCTGGCCTCGAGGACCCGGGAGCTTATATGACTGGGGTTTCCCTGCACTCAGCCCCACCTGCAGAACTGGGGGAACCTTAGGCCCCTGCAGACTCTTCCCCCATCTCATTGAAAAATCCAAACTCAAAGCCCCGTATGCACTCCCCATGTTATTTTCCCATTAATGTGTGACCTCCTCCTGCTTTCTCCGTTCCTGTTTATAATGGACATTTGTCTGTTGCTCCCCCAACCCTCATTTATAGAATAAAGTGGACTGATATTACCTATTTTGATTTCCTGAGAACTAATAAATATTCAAAATCCTTAACCACTCTGGCTAATGTCTTGCTGCTGCTGCTGTAATAGAATATATGTGTTTATAGATCCACTTAAAGGTAAGGTTTATAGATTTTTAGAGACAGTAGATGAGAAAAATGAAACAAAGGGGTTAAATAACTTGCCCATGTATATTAGTTATCAAGTTTCAGTTGCAAAGTGACAAACTCCTAACTTAAATGGACTCAATCAAAATGTATTGGAGTATTGACTGAGAAGCAAGGGCTGCATTAGCTTCAGGCATGGCTGGATCCAGGTGCTCGATGAAGTCTTCAGGAATTTGCCTCTCTCCATCTCTTTGACCCTGCTTTTCCCTGTATTGGTTTCATTTTCAGATTGGCTCTCTCCACCTCTTTTACATCTTCCTGGAATCAAATCTAGGCTTTCTCCTGGTTGCCGCTGTAAAAATCGCAGGGTTAGGTCTGGTGAGCTCTGATAGTTCAGTTTCCCATTGCTAAACCAATGACTCTGCAAGGGGGATGGAATGATCTGATGGCGCAGGCCCCAATCATGTGCTCACTGCCAAAGCCTAGCTAAACCACACGGAGGGAGACTGAGTGGTTCCCCCAAAGCACATCAGGGTGCTCTTACCTGAAGGAGGAACGGATACTAGGTGGGCAGAAAGACCTGATGCCCTGCACTTGCATGTCACGCTGCCAGTAAGGGGCAGCCAGACCTGAATGCAGGTCTGGCCTCCACCTTCTCCAGGCTGCTGGAGACCACCTTGGGGACCCCGTCCTGCTCTGTCCCACTCTGGGACTCTAGCCCTGCCGCCTGAATTCATTCGAGTCAGCAGTTTTCAACTGTGCATCCTGGGAGCCGCTGGAGGGAGGAAGACAGTGGAGGGGAGCAAGGAGGACGCGTGACAGAGCTCAGTGGCTGTCCCTACAGGACTCCCCACTCCTATTTCAATCACGCAGAAATTCTCGTGTCCGGGTGTATATTCAGTTCCCTTGTACGCTTTTATCTAAACAAACAGCTCCTCATATTTTTGGAGCTTAAAAATCAGTGATTTTCTGCAACCCTTGCCCTCTCACTCATTCATAAACGAGGAACAGTAGCTCAGAAAGAGGCAGGAACTTGGCCAAGGCCACGCAGCAACATGGTGCTGAGCGAGTCTGGGGAATCACACCTCGGATTCCCGCCTCCTTGAAGCTTTGTAGGTGGTTAGAGGTCCATGGGCAGAGACCACCACGCAGCCCTGCCGTGCATCTCTGATTATTCGCCTAGGATGCAGACCTTAACACTCACGGAGCAGCTTCCCAGAGCCTAAAGAGCAAGACTTTATGCAGCTTTTTTTCTGGTCTGCGGGTGCAGGCGGCCGCTGGGGACTCCTGTAGGTAGAATCCTGCCAGAATGGAGAAGAACAGCCAGATTCCCCTCCTCCCTCCTTGTCCTCGAGCTTACATCACCATTCCAGAAGAACTGACACGAGTAAGCCACGTGCTTCCGTTTAGCATGTTTACAAACAACTGTTCTGCTCTGTCCTCCTGTGTCTGGAAAGCTGGGCTCCGTGCACCAGCCCCGCCGTGTATTTCAAACACACTTTCTGCAGCCCCGGCCACTGGTGATCACCATCGCTAACCTTTCTGAGCGCTTACAAATTTCCCGGAACTATTCGCCAAGCGCTTGACAGGTGTTGTCTCACTGACTCTTCCCAAGGACCCCATACCTACTATTATAATCCTCATTTTACAGGTGGGGGCGAAGGTGCAGAGAGGAATTAATTTCTCCAAGGTCCTCATCCAGTCTTAAACTCAGGCGATCGAAGTCGAGACAAGGAGTTAGTCCTATGGCTACGCTAGATGCGTGATGAATGTTTTGCACAAGGAGACTGTTGATGGTCACCGCACCTGTACACAGACGCACAGAAAGTTCTCTGCTTCCTTCGGGCCCTTTCTCCCATCGCCCAGGGGTGGTGCTGAGCCTGAGGACTGTTCTCCTTTTTTGCTTCTCTCCCACACTCTCTTGCCGGGTGTCTTCAGCAACCACACACAGGGGATTCTGGGGAGAGAACATCTCTTACGGAGCGGGCACAGCTCTGAAGGCGCCAGCAGAACACGGGGGAGGTCAGGGGAGGAAAGACACACGGCCGGTTCCTTAGACTACCTCTCAGCCGCTGATCGAATTAGTGCGATTCTTAGCATCTTCAACTTGGAACTCCTCCAGGCTGGCCAGCTGGTGCGTTCGGCCGACTCAGCTCGCCTTAACTCAATTAGCTGAGCCGGCTGAGCCGGGCGGGGCTGCGCTCAACAAGTACTTTCTAAGCACCGAGCTGGCTGCAGGGGGAAAACACAAAGGAAGGCAAGATGCAGACTCAGCCAGCCTCGGCCCGAAGGAGAGGGCTTGCGCTCTGAATGGATCACAGGACGCTGTATTTTCTGCATCCCGCTGTCGCAATTCTTCCCAGATCTGCATTCCCTCTGTGCTGTGATCTACTTCCTATTTTCCTTAAAATAAATTAACTTTTCTTGAAGTAAATTAATTTCCTTTGTTAAACTTAAATAAGTTAATTTTCTTATTATTGAGGTGAGATGGACCTAACAAAATCGACCATTTTAAAGTTAATAATTCAGTGGCGTTTAGTCCATTCACGGTGTACCACGTCTGTCTAGTTCCAGAACACTTCCATCACTCCAGCATGAGGACCCGTCCCCAGGCAGCAGTTTCCCCACCTCCCCAGAGACCCTCACAACCACTGACCTGCACCCTGTCTCTGTGGATTTGCCTATTCTGGACGTTTCATGTAAATGGAATCAGACAGGATGTGGCATCTGGCTTCTTTCGCTCAGCACAATGTTTTTAAGCTTCATCCCTGTCGTAGCATGTGTCAGCACTTCATTCCTTTTTATGGCTGAATAATATTCCATTATATGCATAGACCCCATTTTGTTTACCTATCATGCGTTGATGGACATCTGATCTCTTTTACCTTTTGGCTGTTGTGAATAGTGCTTCTAAATAAGTTAATTTAATTAATGTATTTATTTATTGAGATATAATTGACATATAACATTGTAAAAATACAGAACGCTTCACAAATTTGCATGTCACCCTTGCACAGGGGCCATTTAATCTTCTCGATATCGTTCCAATTTTCGTATGTGTGCTGCCAAAGCGAGCACTAAATAAGTTTATTTTAAAAGGAAAATTTACAACACTGCCATAAATAGAAAACCTGTATTTTTCTAATAGACCATAAAATAGATATGTAACTATTAAGAGTGAAAATTTCACCTGCGTAGCACATAAAACCACCCCATATATTATCACGGACATTAGCAGGAAGCCTGGGCTCCGGATGCGGTCACCTAGAATTTGATCCTCACTCAGCCATCCGTGTGACTCTGGACGAGAGACCTATCCCCTCCCAGCCTCGGTTTCCTCATTTTTAAAGTGATAATACTTAGAATTGCTCCCTCCTGTACCTGTGGTGAGAATTAAAACCACAAGTAACAGTACTAGTGACTAACAAAGCAAGGATGTGCCCTGTGCCAGAAAGGGGGACCCCTTGAGGCCGTCATCTTGTGTAACCCCCACAACGTCCTATGAGGCGAATGTTATTACCCCCATTTTGCAGATCAGTAAATAGACTAAGAGAAGTGGAGCCAGCAGTCGAAGGTCAGACAGCAAAGTCTTGAGCTCTGGGAAAGTGAAATGACAACATAAGAAGTAACCAAGGGTCCACTGGGATGTCAGGGCTGTCCCCGGGCAGAGGTGATTGATTGCAAGATGGCTACCCGGGCCCTTGAGGTCCAGACCCAGCAACTCCCAGCAAACCCGGCCTGGAGGCTCAGTCTTGGATTGCTCCCAGCAGCGTCTCTTTATCAAGTCGCTCTTTCTCAGCTCTGCCAAGGCGAGGCTCCCTGAGAGACTGCTCGCGGCCTTCACATCTTTGGTTGACTCACCTCTCGCGGTTAATGGGCTTCACCTCCCCTCCCTATACCCCATCATCCCCAAACCCGCCCCTTTGCTCTGCAGTCTCTCCCCTTCCACACTGCATCTGAGCCCTCAAGGCTGTGTTGCAGCCTCTTACTAACGATCGGCTGCTGGCGCAAAAATTAGTGCATCTCAGCTTCTCACGCATCCATTATATCTTCCTCCCCCGCGATGGGTGGGATTCACGGCTTCAGTCCGCGTGGAGAGTCCTGTCCCACCCAAGGGTGACATAGCATCAGGGTTGCATGAGTGTCCTGGGGCTGCCACGGTGAATCAACACAAATCTGGTGGCTCCAAACGACAGAAATTTATTCTCCCACAGATCTGGGGGCCAGAAGTCCAAAATCAAGGGATCAGCAAGGCCACTCTTCTCCCAAGGTCTCCGGGGGAGGGTCCTTCCTTGCTTCTTCCAGCTTTTGGTGGCTCCCAGTGTTCCTTGGCTTGTGGCTGCGTCACTCCAATCTCTGCTTCTGTCCTCATGTGGGCTTTTCCCTGTGTGCCTCTGTGTGCCTCTTCCATCTCTTATAAGGACACTTGTCGTTGGAATTAGGGCCCACCCTAATCCCGTATGATCATCTCCGTCTTTACCTTAATCACCTCTGCAAAGACTCCATCTCCTAATAAGGTCACATTCGGAGACTCCAAGTGGACATGAGTGTTGGGGAAGCTATCCAACCCCGTACAGAGGTCTTCAAATAGAAGTGCCTGATATGCTGTGTAGCAGGTTTATTGCTTATCTGTGCCCAGGGGTACAAACATAAAAGGGCTTAATATTCCTACAAAATCCAAAAGTTATCCTCCCAAAGTTATCAGCTATATTCTTACAAATCTCCCTTTCCAGCCCTGAGTGGCACTGTAGGCAGATCCTGTAGCTTTCTGGCCAGTTTCCAATATTAAAAGTCCGGTCCAGGTCAGGTCAGCTTAAAACATCACCTTAGTCCCCCCAACCCATCCTCCAACTCGGCTGTGCCCCAGGGCCTGAGCAGCCTGGCCTGGGCCTGGCCCCCACCTGCCCTGCTCCTGCCCTTACGCTTCTGGTTCCCAAAGGGCACCGAATAGGATGCTTCCATGGCCAACCAAATTTGGCCACTGCTGCAGGAAACCAGGTTTAGACTCACTTGATGCGTGGATGGACATGTAAGAGCAGGTGGTTTCCAACCTTTATTCACCCCAGGAAACTATTTTCCCAGAGAACACCCCATCACCCGGGTGTTCCCCAGAGCACACTTTGGGAAATGCCACACTGTAGAAAATGCTGTAAAATGTAAACTATATCCACAACGATGACGTGTGCATTGCAACAGAAGATGAGTTTTTGAGTAAACACACCGACTCTGGAGCAATTTTGTGATTTATTCGGAAAATTGGCTTCCAGATCAACTGTGGACAAGACCCAACTTGGCGGGAAGATGGCGGTCCCTCAGCAGAGCCCCACGGACAGCTAAGCCGGCCAAGTTTTATTCTGAGAAAGGATCAGAGACTAAAATTGCTCTGATTTCCCTTCGCCCTGCTTCATCAGCAGGGAGGGTGTAACTCTCATATTGAAACGCAAGTACTTTCAAAAGAAATTTACATTCTAGGGCAGTCCTATAATGTACGCAATTATGTTATGTAAATTCAACTATGGGATCCAGCAGAAGAGTGATAATAACAATAATAGTACAATAACGAGAGAAAAGATAGAATAAACAGATGTGAGAGCCAGGCAAGTTTTCACCTGCCAGTCTTCTCCCACCGTGGATCTGGGGTCCACTCAGCTGTCTCTGCTTCCGAGCACCTCTCAGCCCCGAGCACAAATCTAGTGCTTAAGGATCTGTTGTTATCATATATTATGGCCTCTAAAAGCTGGCCAACCTCTTCATCTCATGCTCAACTAAACAACTGACGACGTTCTTCAATGCCGTAGGAAACCTGGCTGCACAGGAATGAGCGGGAGAAAGCACACCAGGCTCCAATTTAATGTCTCTTCAAGGGTTTTCGTGGTTAGTTTCTGATCATCGTCCGTATTCTACTGACCGTAGAGTCGCCCTACCACGTCAGATGTGACTGTCCTGTAGTCTCAAAGCTAAATAGCACCTGGTTTTGTGCATATTGTCAAGGCAAATATTTTCTGAAAGCCAGGACCGGCCCCACGGTTGGATTTGGTAGAGGCCATCCAAGTGATCAGACGTGGAAAAAGTCAGTCAACATCGCTCCACGCCCTGTTTCCCATTCTCTCCCCACCCCACCTCTGAAAATCCTAGAGAAAACATTTTTTTAATCTGATTGTGTCACCTGAATGAGGTAACTCTTTAATCCTCAGTAGAGTAGTCAGGATCAGTTTATGCACTTAGCTATCAGTCCACTACGGGTCAGAGGGGGCAGGCGGGGATTCAGAAGGTTCGGCAGGCTGGAGAACATACAGCCCCCTTGCTCTCTCTCAGCTTCATCCGTCTGTATCAAAACTTCCATTGCCCACGGATAACATCCAGACTCCAGGACCTTTGTCCGCTGGACCAGCCCATTTCACTACCTGAGCCCCTCCATGGCAGGGTCTGGTTCTCATTCATCTGCAAGTCTGCCCAGCACTAAGCACAGATTTTTTGGGCAGATAAACTGGAGCTCCATGAATGAATGTCAAATGAGCGGAAAAGTAACCCATATAAAACTCAGGTGCCATGTGTGCAAGTCTCAGCACAGACTCGTCTTAAAATTAAAAATTTAGGGACCGGCCCTGTGGCCAAGTGGTTAAGTTTGTGCTCTCTACTTCGGCAGCCCAGGGTTTCGCTGGTTCGGATCCTGGGCGCAGAAATGGCACCGCTCATCAGGCATGCTGAGGCGGCATCCCACATGCCACAACTAGAAGGACCCACAACTAAAAATACACAACTATGTACTGGGGAGATTTGGGAGAAAAAGGAAAAATAAAATCTTTAAAAAAAAATAAAATTAAAAAATTAAAAAATTTACCTGGAGAGCAATTTAAAACTTTATCATACTTCTCAAGGAACACACACACACACACACACACACACAAATCCTATTTACAATAGAAAGCAAGTCTTCTGAAATTTTATGTCTCCCCTCTAGGGCAGCCAGCTCCCAAATCTGTCTCAAATTTCCCCAAAGTCTCCTTCAGATCTATCTTGTCTCATTGCCCCCCAACTCCAGAAACAACTTCCACTCTTTCCTACAAGTTCAGAGCTAAAGGCTCGAGCTCTGGGGCTCCTCTTGCTGGATTCAAATTTAGTTCTGTCACTCTAACTGGAGCAAGTACCTGGCATATGGTGCGTCCTCCATAAATTCATCTTGTTATTTAATCCTATTGGCTTCTCCAATATTTTTTTTACTTGGCCGACTTTTCCATTAATGCAATAAGTAATGTGTCTTAGTTTCCCAGGGTTGCCAAAACAAACAGCCACAGCTTCGTGGCTTAAAACAACAGGAAGTTGTTCTCTCACAGTTCTGGAGGCCAGAGGTCCAAAATCAAGGTGCCCGCAGGGCCACGCTCCCTCCAGAGCTCTAAGGAAGATTCCATTTCTTGCCTCTTCCAGCTCCTGCTGGCTGTTAGCATTCCTGGGCTTGTGGCTGCATAACTCTAGTCCTGCCTCTGTCTCCGCGTGGACTTCCCCTGGGTGACCCTCCTTTGTGCATCTCATAGGAACATTTGTCATTGGATTTAGGGCCCACCCGAATAATCCGGGATGATCTCATTTCAAGATCCTTAACTTAATTACTTACACATGCAAAGATCCTTTTTCTAAATAAGTACATGCATAGGTTCCCGGCATCAGGACATGGACATTCCTTTTTGGGGGGCCACCCTTCAACCCACTACAAAATGACACCAGGTGGCGGGCGGGGAGAAGGCCACATACTCCTATAATTCTTTCCTTTTTCTTTTATCCTTGTCATGATGAATAAATCAAGCCAGCAGCCAGCACCAGGTACTCAGGGACGTGGAAGGAAAGAGGCAGATGGCCAAAAAGCGCTGTCAACTTCTCCTTTTCACTGACGTTCATCAACTCTTGAAACGATGCAAGTTTGCAGCCATGGAATACCTAACCGCAAAAGATGTCGCATCCTGGGGGGTGGATGGGGTACAAGAACAGTGAGTTCGGCCAGAAGGTCCGACCTTCAGGCAGACACATCGTGGTGACGGCCTGGGGACAGTCTTGGGTTTCCCACTGAGAGTGGTCAGCCCCTGCGTCGCTGGCCGGGGGAGGTTCAGGTTAGCTATTTATTGACATCCTTCCTGTGTTAAGATTCCTGCCTCGGTGGCACAGGAGGGATCCGGGAGGCAGTGACTTCACCAGACTCAAATTGTAATCAGCCAGCCTCTTGGCTCGTGTGTTCATCTACCCAGAACTATTTTTGGTGTGTGCTCATAGACGGCACACACCAGAGTATTTGGTATCTGAGATGCAAGCGTTAAAGATGATTAAAGTTAGCTGCTAATGAGTATGCCTAGAATAGAGACACTGTGTGTGTGTGTATGTGTGTGTGTGTGTGATCCATGTGTGTGTTCTGCTGTGTGTCTGCCAAGCAGATGTCTACAAACCTGCCCTCAGGTGACCTCATCAATGTCCTGGGTCAGCTAAGATGTCCATAAACAGAAGGTGGAAATGGATGAAACTTGGCCTGTCTCAAAGATCTGCCTTACCAGACCCCCCAACTCCCCCATCTATATTCTGCTTGTCCTTCAGAGCTCAGCCCATCCACCCTATCAAGGAGCCCCACTTGACCAGCCTCGGACCTCCTAGACCAGGCATCACAAATCGGTTTCATCTCCAGGACCAACTCAGATCAAGTTGGCGGGGGTTACCTGGAGCACCTGTTGAGGAGGATGCCGAGAACTGATCTGGGCTGGGATGAATGATGCAGTGTTCGTTTCCTAAACTGCTGTAACAAAGTACCACAATCTGGGTGACTTGAAACCACAGAAATTTATTCTCTCACGGTGCTAGAGGCTGGAAATCTGAAAGTAAGTTGTGGGCAGGACCACATTCCCTCTGAAGCTTCTAGGGGAGGATCCTTCTTTGCTTCTTCCAGCTTCTGATGGCCCTGTCATCCTTTGGCTTGGGGCTGCTCACTCTAATCTCCGCCTCTGTCTTCACTTGGCCATCTTCTGTCTGTGTCTGTGTCTGTGTCTTCATATGCTGTTCTGTGTGTGTGTGTCTGTGTCCAAACCTCCCTCTCCTTATAAGGACACCAGTCATCAGATTAGGACCCACCTTAAGGAACTCTTCTTAACTTGATTCACAGGCACAGGGTTGGGGTTTCAACAGATGCTTTTGGGTGACACAGTTCAACCCATAACAGATTCCATGAGCAATGAGGGCTGTCTCCCAGGGGTGAACGAAGAGAAAGGGCCACCAATTTGCCAAATCGGCCATTGAGCACTTCCTTGGGGTATCATTTAGTTGGGAAGGAGCGCAAGCTGCCACAGCTACTGATTATCCATCCATCTACCTCTCCCGTCTGTCCCTCTGTGATCTTTCATCTGTTTCTACCCAGCCGTCTTCTTAAGTGGCTCAAAAGTTCCTTGAGAGCAGAGATTATAGCTCTCTGAGTCCCTTTGGGCTGCTGTAACAAAATACCACTGACTAAGTGGCCTAAGGAACTCATTTCTCACGGTTCTGGAGGCTGGAAGTCTGAGATCAGAGTCCCAGCACGGTTGGCTGAGGGCCCGCTTCCTGCTTCATCCGTGGCACCTTCTCACTGTGTCCTCACATGGTGGAAGGGACAAGGGAGCTCTCTTAGGCCTCTGGTATAAGGGCACTAATCCCATTCATAGGGGCTCCTCCCTAATGACCTAATCACCCCCCAAAGGCCCCACCTCGTAATTCCTAATTGGGGATTAGAATTTCAACATCTGAATTCTGGGGAGACATGAACATTTAGACCATACTAATAGCTTAAATCTTTTATATTCCCCACTGTCTAACCCAGGACCCAGTTGGAGTAGGCACTTAATAAACACTTGTTCAGTAATCCATTTTGATTGTTTGGACTCTGGAATTAGGTCGGAACAAAGGTCTCTCTCTGCAGCACAACCCCCTAAGGGCCTCCGAGCGGAAACGTGGATGCTCACTAACAGGCTGGACGCCTGGGCTTGCTGGTCTACCCTCTGTCTTCCCCGCCCTTCCCCACATTCCACAGATGTCGTCTACCCAATCCTACGTGTGTATGGGGGTGCCCCCTCTAATAGGATGGCCCTGTAATTGTTCAATGAGATACTGTCAGGCTCATCCATCAAACCTTCCTCTAACAGTTGGGTTTTCCTAATGGAATGCAGTGTCCTAAAGAAGAGAAGCGTCATAATGCGAGGTTTTATGTAGGCTGGTTTCTAGCTGTGAGCTATGGGCCTGAAATGATAGTTAAATCGATGGAGAGGCACTAAGCTTCCTCCTCCGAAGCTGGGTGTCCGTAAAACCCAATTATTGACGCCCCTGAGTGGATGCTGCAGGCCGGCTCTTCCAGCCTTGACTGGGCTCTCTCTCTCTGCGGACAGGAGCGGCCCAAGAGGATGGAAATACGATGGCTAGCTGATTGTTTCCACAGTCTGCATGACAGACTGCCTCCCTAACAAGACTCTAGGTCAAGTGCTCTTCTCCACTCTGTGGATCTAGCAGGGAGAAATGAACTCTCGGCGGTATTCCCAATTACGGAGAGAAGCTATTCCTCCCAGGTCTGGCTGTAATGTGTCTGGCAGTGGGCCAAGAGGCCAGAAGTCTGTCTTCTTCCCCAGTCTCTTTCACCGTCTCGGGGCGTGACCTTGGGAGGACTTAACCTCTCAACTCCTTCGCTGCCTCACCTGTAACAATTCACCTTTTATCGCTTCATAGTCCTGCTCTGGGATAAATGAGACGAGCCTCTCCATCCTTTAGTCCCCCGGACAGACAGGAACCAGGTCAATGCAAAGGATAGCCATTTCCTTTGTGTTTGCTGCGTGCGTTACTAATTTGTGGGATTTCTGAATAATGGCAAAAATGCACGGATTTATACAGTTGTTTTGTTTTTTTCAAAGAGCCTTGAGGCATTTCAGGAGTATTGTATTCCTGCTCACCTCTTTTATGGAATGGATATTCTTGTGCCCATTTCTTAGTCAGCAAACTGAGGGAGGTTGGCCTTGAAGCAAGCCCCACTGCTGGGCTGGAACTAATTCCTATTAATCTGGTGTGGCGCTTCACTGCCAATACACAGATTCCCTAGGGGACACTCAGGGGCTATTGGCTCAGTCAATTACTAAGCTGCTTCTCAGTCTTTCTCCCATCCTCCCTCCACTCCAGCTCTGCTGACCTTTACTTCTTTACAAGAACCAAGTACTTTCCAACCTCAAACTATGCGCACCTGTTCCCCTCTGTGTGGGCGGCTCTTCCTGCACACGTTTCCTCTGGCTAATGCCTACCCATCCCTGAGGCCTCAGCTTCAATGTCATCCTTGCAGTGAAGTTGTCCACAACCCCCAGGCTTTGTTGAGTGACCCCTTTCTGTGCTCCCATAAGCACTGCATTTTCCTTTCCAGAGCTTATCACACTTCGATCTAAATGGGTATTCATTTACGTCTGTTTTCCCCTCTAATGATAAGTTCCACGAGGGCAAAGATTGTTTGTCTTGTTCAGTACTGTGACTCCAGAACTAAGCAGGCACCCAGGAAAAATCCATATAATGAGTGGGATGGGTAGAAGATGATGGATGAATGGATAGATAGATAGATGGATGGATGATGGATAGATGGATGAATGAGGAATGGGTGTATTGATAATGGATGGAGGGCGGGACAGATGGGTGGATGGATGGATAGATAGATGGGTGGATAATGGATAGATGGATAGATGATGGATGGATGTATACAAAATGGATGGATGGATGCATGGATGGATGGTTAGATAGATGGATGGATAGTGGATAAGTGGATAGATGGATGAATGATGGATGGATGGATGGATGCATGGATGTAGTGTGTTTGTATATGAGAGTGATCCAAATTACCAGTATTTATCATTGAGAGAAAGTTCTAAGTTCCAAATGTTCAGAGAAGTTTATGGATGCAGACCTAGGATACACGTCAGCAGGGCTGTGCTCTCTCTGAGACTCTGGGTAGAATCCTTCTTCGCCTCTTCGTAGCGTCTAATGGTGGCCATCAATTCTCGGCATTCCTTAGAGTGAAGCTTCCTCACTCCATCCCGCCTCCATCATCACACGGCCTGCTCCCTGTGTGTCTCTGTCTTCACATTCTTCTCCCTCTTCTTATAAGGACACCAGTCGTACTGCATTAAGGGCCCACCCTACTCCAATATGACCTCACCTTAACTAATTACACCTGCAACAATCTTGTCCAAACAAGGGCACATTCTGAGGTCCTGCGGGTTAGGACGTCAACACATCTTTTGGGGGGATTCAATTCAGCCTATAACAATCTGTGAAACAGCAACGCCTCTTCCAGTGTGTGTCCCAGAGCCACTCCTGCACAGAGTGATAAGGAGACATGCATGAGGATGTTGGTGGTGGCCAGGTTTGTCACAGCAAGGATCCAAAGTTGACCTACCTGCCCATGACCGGGGAAACAGATAGACCAAGTATGATGCATGCAGGTGAAGGGATAACACACAGCACACAGAAATAATACACTGGATTTGCATATATCATCATGGCTAGATCTTAAAAACATAACGTGAAATGAAAAAAGTGGGGACTAGACTGAGATTTATGACACAATACCATTGACGTAAATTTAAAATACACACCTAAAGAACAACATTATATACGTTTCATAAGCATTGGAAAGTGGGTTGGAAAGATTTATTTTGAATTCACTGGAGTTGCTGCCTGTGGGAGGCAGTGAGAAGTGGTAACAGCGGATGAAGGCAAAAAATAACACAAGAAGGCACAAGACGGGCCTTGAACAGACAAATGCCGGATGCGTGGCATAAACCGGGAAGTGTGATTCTACGAGTGCGTGCACCTGGGGCCCAAATCTTACAAAGAGAGAAGAAATCGTGTAAGGGATTAATTGGTGACGACTGTGCTGAGGCGGAGCCCGGGTCCTGCAGGTACACACGGCAGGAGCACTCGATCTGCTGGAGAGCATCAGGGAAGATGGTGGGGAAACAGCGCTCATGCTAAGACCTGGAGAAGAACTGGAGTTATGCCAGAAAGAGCAGGACAGAAAGTTCCAGGCAGAAGGACCACGTGTGTATGAGCCCGAGGAAAACACAGGCTGGCCTGGGTGCGTCAGCTTGGGGCCAATGGCACAGTCCCCATGCGTTGTTCTGCCCTCCCCATCACCCAAAAGGAAGGCAAGGGGACAGAGCTGGCTGCGGGGGCATGTGCCACCCACTCACATGCCCACAGGGACCAGGTGGCAGAAATGAGTAAATGACCCAGGTGCACTTGAAACAGTCCCACAAAGGATTATGGGGCTTCCTATATTTCAAAAACACGGGACTCCCCAAATCTCTTTTTCTTTTCATCAGTTTTGCTAGAGACATGGGCGCCGGTCTGATTTCTTCTTTAAGGAAAACAGCGACGGAGTGTGATAAGAAGCCATAGCTGACTAAGAGTTGGGGGAACAATAGGGAGGGGTGGGGCCTGTGGATAAGTGGGAAAGGGACAGCCCAGCTAAAGCAGGCAGCTGCCACTTAGCTTCAGACAATGTCTGTCCTTGCCCGAATGTGGTCCCAGAGTTGGCAGGTTTTCCTTTTCTCAAGAGAATTTGTTAATCTGGATTTTTATGTGAAATCTTTTCCTGTTACATGTGACAATCTAATTTAACCATAAGGAGGTCCTACTGAGTACCTACTAGGATGGCCATCATAAAATCAACAAAACAGAAAATAACCCATGTTGGGGAGGATGTGGAGAAATTGGAACCCTCGTACATTGCTGGTGGGAAAGTAAAATGGCTCAGGGACTGTTGAAAACAGTTTTGTGGTTCCTCAAAAAGTTAAACAGAACTGTCATGTGATCTAGCAATCCCACTCCGAGATACGTGTCCCAAAGGACTGAAAGCAGGTGCCCAACACGCACATCTACACACGTGTGCACAGCAGCACTGGCCACAAACAGCCAGAAGGTGGAAACAACCCAAATGTCCATCAGTGGATGAACGGATAAACAGAATGTGGTCTATCCCCACAACGGAATATTATTCAGCCGTGAAAAGGAACGAAGGACTGACACACGCTACAACATGGATGAACCTCGAAAACATGATGCTCAGTGAAAGAAGCCAGACACAAAAAGTCACATATAGCGTGATTCCGTTTATATGAAATGTCCATAACAGGCAAATCCATCTCTGTGGATGGAGAAAGCAGATAGAGGGCGCCAAGGGTTGGGGGAGGAGGGAATGGGGATGAGTGAATAATGGGTATGGGGCTTCCTTTTGGGGTGATAAAGATGTTTTGGAACTAGATAGAGATGGTTACACACTATGAATGCACTGAATATCACTGCATTGTCCACTTTGAAATGGCTAAGTTTATATTATGTGAATTGCACCTCAATTAAAAAAAAGAAAATTAACTCAAATAGTTAAGAAAAAAAACTGTGGGCCAGATGGAACAAGCCCTCAGGCTGAATCTGAGGCCCGGGGTGCCCGTGTCTAAGTCGGTGTGGGGCTTGCACTTAAAATGAGCCCCACAGAGCATCTCGCACAGGGGGTGGGGTTACGATCGCCAGTTTACGGAAGGAAAGGAAGGCTGCAAGAGGTGAAGCGGTGGGGCTGAGGGTCCAGTGCAGGAGCTGGGGCTGGGGGCCTGAGTGTGGTCTCCAGGCAAACTGACGCCATGCTCCCTGCGCTTGGGGCCGACGACTGTGAAAAGCACAGGAAGGGTGACAGCTATTGAAGCGGGTGGTGGCAGGGGATCTCGTGTGAGCTGGAAGATCAGACAGGAACTGAGCATCGAGATTCCCTCCCTCCCGAGGCCCAGAGAACTCCCCGTGAATTCAAGGCAATTCAGCAAACCCGTGTTGAGCACCTACTATGCACAAGATTGTGCTGCGTGTGAACATAATAAAAGCAGCAAGTGCGAATGCCTAAGGGCCCGCTCTGTGCAAAGCCCTCCACGGGGCCTTCTCTGATGCTCCCGGGAGCTCGGAGGCAGAAGTGGAGCTGGCACACCCTGCACGCAGGTAACTTACACAAATTCAACCACACGCAGTCGGCCGAATCGAAGAGAAAGAAATGCTCGTTGAAAGGACAACGCCACCTGTCACATCCCTCTGTGGACTTGCCACATGGGAAGCACGGAAATGGAATGTGTGGATCCACTCTTCTGGCAGCCTCCAGCCCCAGGACCCTTCCCAGAAGCAGCCGGCTCCGTGCTAAGCATGATTCGAGGGCTGGGTGTCTCAACCTTGACCCCACTGACATTCCGGGCCAGGGAACTATTTGTTATGGGAGCTGTCCTGTGCAGCGGCATCCCGGCCTCCACCCACTGGATGCCAGTAACACCCCCTCCCATGTGTGACAACCAAAAATGTCTCCATTGCTGAATGTCCCCTGGGGGCAAAATCACCCTAGTTGAGAACCACTGCTCTAGAGTTTCAAATGCGTATTTTTGGGTTTCAAGACCCACGTCAACCACCTCACCTGGTGCTCAACAGCAGAAGAAGTGATGGGTGCAAGGAGGGGGAAGCAGGGGCTGGGCCGTGGCGACTTGCTGAGACTTGTGTGGTGCCCTTCCTCCTGGAGGGGGGCGAGTCTAAGGGATTCTCATGGGTACCTTTGCTTTCACGCTGACTTCAGAATCTAGCACCCATATCCACTGCCCCTCAAAGGTGGCACTGTTATCCCCTTCCACAGGAGGGAAAACAGAGGGTCACAGAGAAGAAGTCATTGGCCCAAGGTCTCAGAGCTAATAAATGACCAAGAAGGGATTTGAGCCCAATCGGTTTCACTCTATAACCGCTTTCTTTTTTCTCCTCTCACTATTTTGCTTGCCTATCTGCAAGCGAGGCCTAAAGGAAATCAGCGTGCCAGAAAATAGAGACTCCTTACAGACTCTCACTGCTGGAGGCGGCACTGAGCAGTCATCCGCCTGCCTCTTGGTTCTGGATGAGGCCACAGGTAGATTCAGATTCAAAAAGATATTTATTGAGCTGTGGGGATTCTTCTGATTGCAAGAGACCGAAACTGAACTCAGACTAGCTTAAAGCAAAAAGGGAATATATTGGCTCAGATAACTGGGAAGTTTAAGGAGTGATGGGTTCAGGTATGGCTGGATCAAGGGGTCAAATGGTCAGGACACAGTCACCTCATGTTTGTTTTTCTCTCTGTTGGCTTCCTTCTCCTGTTGGCAGATTCTTCCCTCCTTTATACAAAGACAGCCACCAGCAGCACCACATTTAAACCTTGACCTCTTAGAAACCCAGAAGAAAGATTTTCTCTGTCCTAATAGTTCCAATAACATTCCTAAAGTTGGCTCTGATTGTCCCAGCTTGGGTCCCATGCACATCCAGAAACTAATCACTATGGCCAGGGGTGTGTGGGACTGTCCATGATTTGGCCTGGGCTACGTGCTCATCTTCAGAGTTTGAGAGTAAGGTGATCCCCAAATCTTATGGAGAAGAGCAGGAGGAGAGACAGTGGGACGCCGTGGCCAGAAGGGAAGACAACAGGCCCGGGCAGGTGAAACAGTTACCACAGGCCCTCCTGGCACACCAAGAACTGGGCCAGGCGTGCTCGGGACACGATGTCCTTTAATCCTCATGACAAGCTTAGAACACTATCTCTGCTTCCCAGGTAAGGAGCCAAGGCTCAGAAGGGCCCAGTGTCACGGCCAGCATCTCACTTCCAGGTGAGGAGCCAGCTCTCCCTGCCCAGAGGCACCCTGCCCTTAGGCGGTGGAGCTAGGACTTGAGCCAGACTCCGGTGACTGGAAGCACAGGGCCGGCCCTCCCTGTCCCACAGGAACCCCTCCACACTGGCGAGCTGCCTGAAACCTCTTCAGCACTTTTTGTTCCAGTCTCTTAACTTGCGGACCCCCGTCAGCGAGTTCTTTATTCCCATGAATGGTGCTATTAAACTAATGGCTCAGGGAGCTATCGGCTGGCCTTGGAGCAGCCACACATCCCTCAAGCCTGCCCCACGCTCTGCCTCCCAAAGACGCGCATGAGAAGTTCCAGGAGCTGAGCGAGGCCCGGGTGGAAACGCTTCCCGGCCACCATTTTGTTTCAGGATGGCCAAAAGCACCACGCACCTTGAACCTGAGCTCTTGTGCAACGCCCAGCCCAGAGCTAAAGGCGGCCGGGGTCGGTTACCTCCCAGAAAAGCCCCTTGTGCGGGCCGTGGCAGACCTCCTTGGGCACAGAGCTGAGAAGCCAGGGTTGAAAGAGAGGCCCCTTTCTGTTTGGTCAATAAGCAGCTGTGAAGGATGCGTAGGTTGGAGCTAAATTTATTTGTTCCTTTCTTTCTCGGAACAGCAGCAAGGCGCTCCGGGTGCAGCTGTCTCCCTCTCCCGTGAGCCCTTTGCAGGCACCAGCATGCACAGAGGCCAGCTCTCCAGGACGCCGGGTCCTCTCTGGTTTGCTCCCTTCCCGCTGCGGGCAGGACTTCTAGCGCCCCCCTCGAGGTCAGGGCTGGAATCCAGGGCCAGTGGGTAGAAATTTGGAGCCGCCTCCCAGACCCAGGGCGAAATCATCACCTCTGAAAAACAGGCGAGCTGCAGAACCTAAGCCACCCCGGCCTGGGGAAGGCAACTTGGGCCCCACCCTGAAAAACCACAGAAGTCCTGACCGCCTCTGCTTTCACTGCTCAGACCTGTGGGAAACTTGTAAGATACAAGCCGCGCGGGGAAGGGGGGGCCTCCTGGGAGGGGCCTTCCAAACAAAGCCGGCGGGTTTGGCACAGTCCTTTCCGGAATCCATCTGTTTTCGGAAAGCCTAGCTGCGGGCCCACCTCCAGCCAGGCCTCGAGCACGCGGGTCCAAGCGGTTTTTCAGAAGTGCTCTGTGAGACTTTCAAAAGATGCCCACGGGTGGGGAAGTGAAAGGACGGGGACTGGGGGGGGAAACTGCTTCTTGATTTCTAGCCTCGCTTGAGCGGCTTCTTGACGGTTACTGCTCCAGTTCTGCTGAGTCAGAAGCATCTCCCAGCTGCTCACCGGAAACACAGCTGTTAGGCGAAAATAACCACAGAGCCGAGCATTGTGCACCTTCCAGAAAAGAGGGCAGAAAACCTCAAAACAAAAGAGAAAAACACAAAACAATAGAAGAGGCGCTGTTAGAAACCCAGAAGGCGGCTTGCTCCCTTCGCCAAGCCCTGGCTCCCTCCTTGTCATCCACGGCTCGGAGATGGAGCAAATCCGGCAGCTTTTCCGCTGTAGCGGAACTAGCACTCCCCACCCCTCAACCCCAATAAACCGTTATGACCGTGTCCTAACCCCGAACCTGTGAATGTGACCTTATTTGGAAAAAGGGTCTTTGCAGATGTAATTAACTGAAGGATCCCAAGATGAGATCATCCTGGATGGCCTGTGTGGGCCCTCAATCCAATGGCAGGTGTCCTTATAAGAGTGAGGGAGGAGGGGGCCGGCCCAGTGGCGCAGCCGTTAAGTTCGCACGTTCTGCTTTGGCGGCCCAGGGTTCGCAGGCCCAGATCCCGGGTGCGGACATGGCACTGCTCGGCAAGCCATGCTGTAGGCGTCCCACATATAAAGTAGAGGAAGATGGGCACAGATGTTACCTCAGGGCCAGTCTTCTTCAGAGAAGAGGATTGGCAGCAGATGTTAGCTCAGGGCTAATCTTCCTCAAAAAAAAAAAAGGGAAGGAGGAGATTAGACACAGAAGAGAACATGCAGAGACGTACAGAGGCGAAGGCCAGGTGGAGACAGAGATAGAGGTTGAAGATACACAACTGCAAGCAAGGAACACCCAGGATTTGTCATGGCAGCTGCCAGAGATGAGTAGAGCCACCACGGCTTCCATTTGCCATGTCCTCCCCTGGCCACGCACTTCCCCTCGTCCAGAGTGGAAATATTCACAGCATCCTGGTTGCAAGGTGTCTTACTTGGACATTGAGGTTCCCTTTCCCCCAGGGCTTCATTATTATCAGGAAGCAGGATGGTGCCTGAGGACCCCAGGGACCGGGGAGGAGCTGGGATCCCTCTTCTAGATAAGACTCTGCCACAGCCCAGGTGTGTGCCCTCATCCCCCAGTCACCGTCACTGAGGGAGCTGGGCATGGTGTGTTAGGAAACAGGCTCTGGGTTTGAAAACCAGCTCTGCCACTTACTAGCTTTCCAGATGTGGACTGGGGGGAGGTATTTAACCTCTCTGGGTCTCAGTTTCCTCATCTGTACAATGGGGAGATGACGGGAAAACTACGTACTATGACACATGTAGAGATGTTGAAAAGAACAATGATTGCTAATGCATAACAGAGTTTCTAAGGAAGTCAGGGAAGTTCCCAGAGGCCAAAAACAAAAAAAGGAAAGCAAGCCCAGAGCTGAGGGTGAGTATGGGAGTTCTCCACGAGGGGCCTGGGGACAGGAGGCACCTGGTCGCACAGGCTGCGAGCTGGGACTGGACAACCGTCACAGAGCTGGAGCTTCTGTGAGTTTGGGGCTTCCAAGAGCTTCCCCCTGACACATTATAAGGAGGAAGTGAGTTCGCACCTGCAAAGCTGTACTTGGACGAGGCCGTACTTGGTTGCTCTTATTGTCCTGTGCTTTACTCGAGTCCTAAATGTCCATGGGTTCTGGCAGTTCAGCATCTACGACAGTACAGCATCCAGTTTACCTTTAGGAAACCATCTCTCTTCCACCCCTGTGATCCAAGGAGGGTATACAAGGCAGGCCTGGCCAATCAGAGTCAGGGGTTGGTGCAGAGATGGGCGTGTGACCCAAAGTGGCCAAGCAGCGTGAATAGTCGCTGAAACTATTGGGAAAGAGAAATTGCCTTTCTTTGGCTCTACTGTACGAGCGGGCTATGAGCTTGGCGCTGCTGGAGGCTGACTTGGTGCCTCTTCAGGCAAGCCTGCCGGAGGGAGATGCCCAAACCGAGGGAAACAGTCCTGCTCCATACAATATCTTCTGCGATAGTCTCAGGGACTGAAGGAGGTAGGCATCCTATTATTCTCATTTTATGAGAAAAAACTGAGGCTTAGAGACATTTAATCAAGTGCTCAAAATCACACTGCTAATAAGTGGCTGGGCTGTGGTTTGAACGCAGAGCTGGGATCTGACCCACTTAGCCCTGGGAAGGAAAATGGTGATGTGGTTAGCATACCTAGGCTCTGGGTCATACTTTGGGAGAGTCACATAAATTTCAAGGCCTTGAGTGGCTCATCTACAAAATAGAAGAGTAGGTATATTTTTAAACTTTTAAACATTTGTATATGAGTACAAAGGTTACTATGACAATTAACCATGTATTTGCTGTCCATAAATAACATTTTGTCATACTTGCTTCAGAGATGAGATGCTTTCTGAAAAGCCGTACAGTTCCTTGTTTCTACATCTCGATTCTAGATTCTGAAATGCCAAGGCAGTCTGACTCTGGATAACTCGCATTAAGAAACAAGAATACAAAAGTCTTTGATATTTACTCACATATTTATGATTTCCGGCATTCTTCATTCCTCGTGTAGATCTGAGCTTCCACCTGGTATCACGTTTATTCAACCTAAAAGAGAACTTCTTTTAATATTCCTTATAGTGCAAGTCTGCTCATAACAAATTCTACCTTCTTTTTTTTGTCTGAAAAACATTTTTATTTCACTTTCATGTTTTAAAGATATTTTCACTGGACATAGACTCTTGATTGACAGATTTTTTTTTCATTCAACACATTAAGGATGTTATTCCATTGTCTTTGGCTTACATTGGTTTTAAGGGGAAATCACTGGTAATTCTTATCAGTATTCATTTTACGTAACATATCTTTTCATCTTGGCTGCTTTTAAGATTTTTTTCTTTATTGCTCATTTTAGGTAAATTCATTATGATGTACCTTGAGGTTGCTTTCTTTGTGTTTATCCTGCCTGGAATTTGTTAAGTTTCTTGGATCTGTAGATTTACAGTTTTTATTAGTTTTGGAACATCTTCACCTGTCATCATTTCAGGTATTTTTTCCACCCTCCTTTCCTCCTGGGACTCCAATTAAATGTAGGCTGCATCTAATCCTATTGCAGGGGTCCTTGATGCTGGAGTCATGTTTTTTCCTAGTCTTTTTTCTCCTTGTGCTACAATTCGAATAGCTTCTTTTATAATGTTATCATGTGTACTAATTTTTTTCTTCTGCAATCTTTAATATACTGTTAAGCCTATCCAGTGAAATTTTTGTTTTAGATATTGTATTTTTCCTTTCTGGAAGTTTCATTTCATTTTTTTTTTTTAATGTCTTCCACTGCTCACTATGTTCATGTTTTCCTTTAAATCTTTGAAAACATTTGCAATAGCTGTTTTAAAGTCCTTATCTGTTAGTTACATCATCTTTGTCATTTTGGGTCTGTTTTCATTGACGGATATTGCTCCTGGTAATGAGACTCATTTCCCTTCTTCTTTAGGTGTCTAGTAATTTTTTATTGGATGCTAGACATTGTTAATGTTATGCAGCTCAATGTCTGAATTTTGTTGCTTTCCTTTGAAGTTCACTTTTGGCAGGTAGTTAAGTTACTTACTGGTCAGTTTGATTTTTTGAGGCTTTTAAAAGTTTTCTTGGGCTGGATCTAGAGGAGCCTTTCTTCTAAGGCTAGTTTAGCCCTACCACTAGGATGTGACCTCACTGGGGACTCTAAGGAGACCCAGTCTACTTGCTAAAACTTGGGTGTCCCCAAGTCCCATGAGAGCTCTGGGAATTATTCAGCTTGTACCTCGCCAGGAGTTGTGCTTTGCCGTCTATGCAACATTTCATCCAATGCCTAGCAATTCAGTATGTAACCAGAAACTCAAGGGGCTCCCTATACAGATTTCTGGCACTGTTTATCCATGTAGCACCTTCTTCTCCGGAACTTTGGCTCACAATTTCCAGCCTCTTCACCCTCCACATATTGATAACCCATGTCTCCTCCACTCAGAGAGGCCACCATTCTCTGCCCAGGTTTCTCCTCCCTGTGCTGCAGCCTGGAAAGCATTTCCAGGAAGAAAGCCAAGGTGATTGTGGGGCACACTTCATTGCCTGCCTTCTTTTAAGGTTCACAGTTCTGACTGCCTGTTGCCCAATGTCTGAAAACAGTTGTTTCATCGATCTTGCCCAGCTCTCCGGTTGTGTCTGGCTGGAAAACAAGTCTGGTACCAGTTACTTTATTATGGCCAGAGGCAGAAGTTGATTCTAACTAATTTAACTGGAAAAAAAGAATGCACTGTAAGGGCTTAGGGGGAATCACAGAATAGAAATAATAGCCAAAGACAGTCCTCAGAAGGGACAGAGGCCAGAGCAGCCCTGGAGACCCAGGGGAACTAGGAGATAGTCTCTTCAGGGCACAGATACCTGGACGAATGAGCTCTTGAAAGAGTTGTGGGGCCTTTCAAGACTCAGAGTGCTGGGAGGACGTGTGTGGCTTAGCCACAATTGTGGGCTTACCTCTTGGCCCCAAGAAGGCAAGACACTCTGATTAATGATACTACCACAATGCTATCCAATGGGGGTGTATAGATTGCCAAAACACAACTGGGTTGCTTTTCCCAGAAGAAAAGAGAATGGCTGCTAGGCAGGCAAAAACAACAGACACATTACACAACGTTTATGAGAGAACAAAATCTTTAAGTGGGGTTGGCTGTAAAACTCAGAGCCTTGCGATTTCTTTTGGCTGTTTAACCACTAGACCGCATAGCTGCCTTCTTTCCCCTAACATCCCTGCGTTCCCCTGCAACACAGAAAAAGTTACCTTGTGACAATTCCACTTTATGGGCAGCATACAGACAGTACAAACTTTGCATCAGGCCAGAAACACCGGCTTAGGGCTCACTCAGAACAGATTCTCTGAGTCTGCCAATGTTCTAGGAAGACTTCCAGTGAATAAAACTCACTTACGGGTGAAAGGCAAGCTTGAACCTGTCTCCTGGGAACAGAGCAAGAAACAGAACGTGTCCATGCCCCTTCCTCTGCTCCTAACCACCCAGAGCTGGAAGCGCCTTGCCTGGGAGAGAATGCTTTGTGTTTCAAGAGTGAGTATGAAGTGGCTGCAGGCTAGTTTATCAAGTAGCTTAATTCAACCAAACATATAGACAAATGCACGGACGGGTAAGGGAACTGGATGTTCTTTGCCTGGATTGTTCTGAGGAAATTCCACCGCCCCCACGCTGCCTAGAGGCTAATCAGATACTGTGTGTGTGTGTGTGTAACTTCTACAAGCTCATCACCTGAGGTCCTTAAAATTTCCCCGAACATTACTTTCTTGTATGATCACACCCATTTCAGAGATGGGAAATCTGTGGTCCAGCACGTGGAACTGTGAGTCAGCGATAAAACCAAGAATCCAGTTCACGACTGCAGAGCAAAGCTGTCCTGATGTGGCTGGAGGACAATTTTGAAGGCAAGAGGGAGGGAGGGGTGAGATGAGAGGAGAGAAAGAAAAATGGACAAGTCTTCAAAGGTGCCCAGGGTTTTGGAGATTTAAGGTGTTGAGAGATGCTATTTGTACACAATCAAGATTTAAATCGAAATCACAGTCAAATAAAAGCACTTCACATCCCATAGCCAAGTTTCTCTCCAGCCTTGGTTTTTAGCTGTGTCCATCCTCTGGTTCAACTTAGAAAGAAACCTTTTCACTGTTTGTGGGGCTTTTTCTCTCCCAAGAAAGAAATCTTGGTACTTTCATGCTCATTGAGAAAAGGCCAAAATAAGGTTATAAAATTATTTCCTGGGAGGGTTTTAGTGACTTGTGTCTTGTTGTCTGCTCCATACGGTTCCAAAAAAAGATTACAGGGAGAGAAGATGGAAGCCAAAATACCCAGAGGAAGGATGTCTCCCAGGCCAGTGGGAAAGAGATTTCAGGATTAGAGCAGCCTTCGGGGAAGTGTCTAGAGCCTGCGAGGTCTGTGAAGGGACAAATGATCGTGTTCGCCATTATATTTCGGACACCAAGCACAGTGTCTGATTCACAGCAGGTGTGCAGTAAATGATTTGTTGAAGGAAAGAATGACCGAGTGAGTGAATGTGAATCTCCAGTCATTTCTACCCCACACATTCGCCAAAACAGACTCTCAGGCTTTTGCACATTTTTTCCATCCTTTGTTTTCCAGGCAATTGTCTTCTCACTCTTGAAGGCAATGGATCCTAACCTTTCGTGGGTCGTGAACCCTTCTGAGAATCTGAGGAGAGCAAGGGACCCTCTTCTCAAAAAGTGCACAGACGCGTACACACAATTTTGCACGTGCTTGCAAGTTGGGGGCGGATGTCCTGAACCTCGCCCGCAGGCCCAGGCTGACAATCTCTCTTCCCTTCTTCTTCCCAATGTCCCTCTCACTCTTCCTCACAGAGCGAGTTGCTTCTTCACTGGGTTCCCACAGCAATTTCTTTTTAGTTCAAAACAACATTTATTTTGCTCACACGTCTGTCATTTGGGAGGGCTCGGAGGGGCCCTCCCTGCTCCGCTGGGTGTCAGCTGGGCTGGCGTGAGGCTGGGGCTGGAAAGACCTAGAGAACTGGGAGCAGAAGTAGCTGAGGGACCTCGGGCAGCTGGGCCCGTCTCTGTGTGGTCTCTCCACTCCCTCTCTCTGGCATGTCCAGAGCACTTGAAACATACTTCTCCTGTTACTTAACAGGCAACATTGTAGCGATTACTTATGCCCATCCCCGGGGATTGTGGTAATTGACTTGGTCTGCTTCACCTGCAACCCTGTAAACCCTTCAAGGGATGAGGACCGGGACCTGTTCGTAGTTATTTCCCTAGGGCCCTAGCAGGTACTTCGCACGTAGTAAGCATTTACTATATGCTAGTTGGAATAGGTATGTGGATTTGTCTTTATTTTATTATTATGCTCTGCTACATTTAAAAAAAAAAGGATTGGAAGACGGCGCATTTACATACATCAATACAACAAAGTAAACATTTTAAAACAAGGAAATGGGGGCTAAGTGAATATAAAGGTAGGAAAATATGTTGAAATAAAAGATAAGATTGGTACCCAAAATATACACTACAGATTTCTATAGCATTACTGGCAGTGGCCCACAAACCTGTTTGAGCATCCTGGTAGTAACGGCAAAGAGGGAAATATAATAGGTTGTAAAATTCATGGCGTTAGATATAAGCAAACCAATTGCTTAGGAAAACACAGCTTTTACTTGTAACAGGCTGTATAAAATTACAACTTCCCTGAAATAAAAATGATAGCAAGGTGATACAACGAGTTCTCTATAATGTCCCACAATGCAGGTTAAAGGAAGGTCAATCCAAGCAAATCCGTAAGTGGCCAAATCAAAGGGATTAAAGGTTGCAATTCTCTGAGAGTCTGGTTTTATCCCAGGAACAACGTAAGACTATTTGGTCCAGCTTTTTCTAAAGGGCGTGTGAGGGAACACCATTCCTGGGGAAGCTCTGCCCACAAAGGGCTCTGTGGTCAAGGGAAGGTGAGAAACCCACCCACGTCTTCCTCCTGGAACTTCACAGTGAACACTCGCATTTTAAAGGCTCTGAGAAGTCCTGCAGTAAAGAAACTCAGCATTTCCCAAGCTCCTTTGACTACTGTTGTGCAAGAACCCAGGAACAGTCTCCAAATGGGACGTAGGTTCCACTGCTCCTTCTGTGTAAGAGCTTTTCCTTCTCGTAAGAACAGAAGGGATTAACAGACTATTATTCTTAAGCAAGGTATGCCAATCCTCTTTCCTTTGTCCTTTCTTTAAAGGGCTTAGAAAGGAGACAAAATAATATCTGCAAATCTCCTGCCTAAAGTACCTTTGTTTAAAATCCTTTTTACTTGCTCTTTTTTATAGATATGACTCCAGAAAAAGAAAAAAAAAAAGATTAGGGAGAAACTTGTCCTTCCAAATTCCAAATAAAGCAGAAGAAAGATGTGGTTGAACGTCCTGGAGAGCCCACAATTTCTGCCCCCGGGAAAATCAAAAGGGGTCAGCCCGAGCCTTTGCCTTGCTGGCCGCCTGTGTTGATGTCAGACACGTCCCCTCGGTTATCCATAACGCTGATCGCTAAATGAGCAATATTTGTTCAGACTAGCAGAAAACTAAAGAGTGGCACCTTCAGCAGATGGCCGGGAGCAGCAAGGGCAATAACTGTCTATTTGTTTTGGCATCGCGGAGGAAAAGAAAGAGAGGGTGTGTGTTACCCTTTGTCCAGTTCCTGTCCCTTGGTAGACTAGCATTTCCATCTCAAAAGAATCAAAGTGTGATCTAGTTCAGAACGGGAAAGCACGCCTTGTTTTGGCAGGCCACAGAACAACCCTAGAGTCTTTTCTTCACAAAGCACTCGTTAACATCCTGCTTAATATTCTATGGAACACACCGCAGAAAACTGATTAAATGAACGAAGGGATGGCAGAGTCTTAGGTCAGTGATTCTCAAACGAGGTTCCATGGAGAACCAGTGGTTCCCACAGTGTCTCAGGAGCCGTTGAGAGAGGGAAAGACGCCCTTTGCAGGCAGAGAGCTGAGCCCTTGGACCCAATTCAACCACAGCAGTTTCTCTTTTATCTACCTAAGATCGTGTTTAGGGGAAAAAAAAATCTGTTACTTAAAATTAGAAAATGTTTGAGAACCACTGCTTTAAAGAGAGCTCCACCACATTATTTCTCACAGTTGAAATTCTGATAAGAATTGAAAAGCAGACAGTTTTAGTTATATTCATAGCAAGAACCTGGGTGGCAGAAATTTAATTTTTTTTTATGAAAAGTAGAGCCATGGCAAAACATACAATAAACAAAGAACATATTTGCAGCCACATAATGAATAAAGTGTTAATATTCTTCAGTTATAAAACGGTCCTACAAATTAAGAAGAAAAAGACCCATAACCCAGGAGAAACATGGGCCAAGGCTACAGAATTCACAGAAGCAGAAATGCAAATGGCCAATAAACATATGAAAAGATGCTCAGGCTGGCTTGTCAGGGAAATGCAAATGAGAACAATGAGATACTATTTTTTACCCATCAGATTGGCAAAAATGGAAAATATGTGTAACATCCAGAGCTGGCGAGGGTGTAAAGACTCCATTTCTCTCGAACACCATCGGGGGAGGACCGTACATTATTATAACACTGTGGAAAATCAACTGTTGGTATTTTTGAAAATTAAAACTGTGGCCTGGCACTCCCACTTCTGGGAATATATCCATGAGAAAAGAAAATGCCAGTCTATAAAGACAAAATACATCAAGAAGTTTACTGCAGCATCATTTGTAATCGTTAAAAAAAAGGACCTGGAAACAATGTAAATGTACATTAACAGGGAAATGGTTGAACAAATCATGATATATTTATATTAAGGAATACAGTGCAGCTATTAAAAATTTTAAAATCAATCTGTGCATATTGACTGGGAGATATGCCCACAACACCTTGTTAAATGGAATAAAAGCAAGCGTGATCCTATTTTTATTGAAAAAAATTAAAAGACCAAAAAAAAAGTCACACCCTGTAAATGGGTTTCTACATGTTTTTATAAATAAAGAAAACAGTAGGGAAACATTTAGACCAATTGTTAACAGCGACTGTATCTGGGAGCTGGACTGGAAAGGAGTGGAGAGACTATTAATTTTATTTGAGACATTCCTTTATTATTTGAATTGTTACAAAGGATATGTACTACTTTCGTAATTCAAATGATCAGAATTTTTAAAAGCAGAATTAGGAAAGGAAATGCAAAGCAAATGAAATTACTTTGACAATCAGCAGAAGGCAGGGTGGGGCTGGCCTCCTCGTATGGAATCTTAAAGCACTGAACCCAAGGGGTATCCACCTAATAGAAGGCACCCCAGCTACATGTGGGGGCGGGTTGAAGAAGAGCCCTGTGATAGGGCCGACCTTTTTCTTGAAAACCAATTCGGACTCTCCTCTAATACATGACATAGGATGGATTGATGCCCCAAGGTAAGATGCTATAGAACAGGGGTCAGCAAATTCTTTCTATTAAGGCTAAATAGTACATATATTAGGGTTTATGGGCCATCCGGTTTGTCACAACTACTCAACTCTGTGTTGTTGCACTCCAGCAGTCATAGACGATATGTAAATGAATGAGCATGGCAGTGTCTCAATAAAACTTTATTTATAAAACAGGTAGTGGGCTGGATTTGACCCAGGGACTACTGTGGTATTCTGTTATGTCAGCCTGAGCAGACTAAGACAGGACTATTACAAATAATGCCTCTGTGAACCTTCCTGGCTGTGTCCTTTGGTGCACATATTTATGCATTGCTATGGAGCATATTCCCAGAGTATGTGTGTTACATTCAGCTTTAGTAAATACTGCTAAATAATCTTCCAAAGTAGTTCAACTAATTTCCACTCCTACCTTCAGTGTAGGAGAGTTCCAGCTGCTCCAAGCATTGCCACGTTTGGTATTGACGGGTTTCTTTTCTTGCAATTTTAGCCATTCTTGTATGTCTGTGAAAAAGTTCAAAAATCTTAGTTGTTCAGCTAAAAGTTTTCACATGTATAAAAATTCTCATCGTGGTTTGAATTGCATTTCCTTAATTACTAATGATGTTGACCCTTTTGATAGATTTATTTGTCATTTGGATTTCTCTCCTGTGAAAAGCTTTTTCATATGTTTTCCCCATTTTTCAAAAACTTGGGTCATTGGTCTTTTCCTTATTGACTTACAGAAGTTCTTTAAATATTCGGAATATGAGTCTTCTGTTGATACTTTTATTCCAACTATCTTCTCTCACTCTGTGGTTTGCATTTTCATTCTCTTAGTGGAGTTTTTGATGAATGAAAGTTTTTGATTTTAATGAAGTCCAACTAATCAATTGTTTTCTTTAAGGTTCATTGTGTGTGTGTGCATCCTGTTTCAGAAATATTTGCTAAAGAAAAACTGTTTTCTACTCCCAACAGTTCTGACACCAGAAGTGTGGGGTTTTTCCCCTGCACAAACCAACTTTCCAACTTTCTGGACGCCAACTGAGTGTCCTATAATTTACTTCATTTCTGACACTAACTGCTCGCAATTAACATCAGACTCCACAGGTTAAGGGCTCAGCCCCACAAGACTGCCCCCGCTCAGATGCCTGTTGCAAATAACGGGTCTCCAGGGTCCCCACATTTCTTCTGACTTGGCTAAAGGTCAGGAGTTCCCACACCGTCGGGGAAACATTTACTTCTATTTACCAGTTTATTATAAAAGATACAGATGAACAACCAGATGAAGAGGTCCATAGGGCAAAGTCCGGAAGGGTCCCCAGCACAGGAGCTTCTGTCCTCGTGGAGCCAGGGTGCACCATTCTCCAGAACGTGGATGCATTCACCAACCCAGAAGCTCCCCAAAACCCACAGTTTAGGGATTTTTATGGAGGCTTCATCATGTGGGCATGATTGGTCATTAACTCAGTCTCCAGCCTCTCTCCTCTCCCTAGAGGATGGGAGGTGGGGCTGAAAGTTCCAAGCTTCTAATCATGGCTTGATCTTCCTGGAGACCAGCTCCCATCCTACAGCTGTCCAGGAGCACACCCAGAGTCACCTCATTAGAAAAAAGGATGCTCCCAGGATCCCCTGGGAAATTCTGTGGGATTTAGTGTCAGACACTCCCGTCACCCTTGTCACTCAGGAAATTCTAAGCATTGTAGGCACTCAGTTCAGGAACTGGAGTCAAAGAGCAAGTATCAGGATAAAGATGTTGCTCACACCCTTCTCACTCAGGATGTTACAAGGGTTTTAGGAGTTCTGTGTCAGAAACCAGGGGCGGAGACCAAATATATATTTCTTATTGGGCCACTTGGCTATCCTATAGTCATGAAGATGTTCTCTTCTGTTATCTCCTAGCAGCTTTTTGTCTCACTTTGCATATTTGAGTCTCCAACCATCGTAATAATCTCAACCAGGAAGGTTTAAGAGTAGGCATTACCCATCGCAATATTTTCAGTTTCGTGTGGTCTTCCGGAACCGTGCCAATGGCCATCGAGAAGTGGGGTCTATTTCCCCTTCCCTTCAACCTGGGCTGGCCTCTGTGATTGCTTCAAGAGAATGCAGCAGAACTGACAACAAGACTTCCCAGGAGAGGTCAGAGAAAGTGAGGCGGCTTCCACCCGGCTTTCTCCCTTTCTCTCGGGACACCTGCCTTGACCATCACGTGAGAAGTCCAGCTCCCCTGGAGCCACCATGGTGGAGGGACCATGTGGGGAGACCACACTGAGATATACTGTGCACCCAGGGGGTCCAGCGGTTCCTGCCCCCAGCTGTACAAGTTTTCTCAGTCCAGGTGCCAGACGTGAGCATGAAGACACCTTCCAGATGGCCTCTGCCTTAGCCACGTGAGATACCCTGAACCAGGACTGCCCAGCCGAGCTGCTTCTAACTCCCTAGCCTGCAGAAACCATGAAAGATAATCGACACCTGTTGTGTTAAGCCACTTTGGTTAAGGCTCATTTGTTACGCAGCAATAGATGACTGAAACGGCAAGAAAGCAGGGACCCATCTTCCCAGGCTCTAGTCTGGCACTAGTTTCACTGGGAGAACCAACCCGTGGACTGGGCTGGGCGGGTTTCCACCCCGTCTTATTTCAGGGCTGTGTTTTCAACCCCCAAAGGCAAAGGAAGCTTTGATTCTCCTTGTCCAAGTCTCATCTTAATCTGCTTAGTGTCTATGCAAATAGCAGAGCACATTCAGGAAAAGGGAGAGACTCCTGGAGATTAAACAGATGGGAAAAATGAGGTAAGAGAGCGAAGCCCCCTTGGAAGGTCTGGAAGGGCAGTGAAGTCTTGGTGTCCATCCAGGGAGACTAGCTGAGGATCACTTCACGAGCTCGGTCAGAAAGATAAGACCCCAGGGGGGCCTGGAGACCCCTTACCCCATTCAAAGAGGAGCAAGGCCGATTTCACAAAGAGCTGTCCGTGCTCTCGAGTCCCTGTCACTCAGCTTCTGGCTGCGGCCACCTAGCAGGTCAAGTTGGAGAAGAAGCCTTCCAGCGGGGCCCAGGGTGGAACCAGGGATCTCTGATCCACACCCAGGGAAACGGCCGGCTCTACTTCCGGGAGGATTAAATGGTCTAGCAAATCAGGGGGCCGATTAATTAAGAGGACTGAACTTTTCACTTTTTCAACGCATGCTTGACATACTAATAACAGCAATAATGCTGACCTCTATCCACAGTCATATTATTTACCTATTTATTCCCTGTCTCCACTTCCACCCCACAGTACAAGCTAGAGGATCTCAGAGATCTGGGTCATGTGGTTCTCACCACCTCCCCTGTACTTAGCCCAGTGGCCAGCACAGAGCAAGGCTCCAGAATTATTTCCTGAATGCATGGATGAATGAATGAATGAATGAATAAACGATAATAGCAACCCTTTATGAGTGCCTACCCGGTGCAGGCTCTGTCCATTATTTCACGTCGTCCTCCAGCTTCCCTTGAAGAAGCAGTGGTTCTCTTGGTTGGACAGGGGTTAGGACATTTGCTCAGAATCCCAGTCACTAGGGGCAGAATCCGATTTCAAACCCAGCGCCTCTGACTCACACACCCGCGCTCTTCGATACCAAGCGTGTTCTTGGCCACCAAGGGGCCTGGGGAGGAACCGCACACTCTTTCTCCTTTCTTGAGATAAGAGCGTTTTCACAAGGGCCTTGGAGACCCGAGACTGGAGCTCCAGGCTGCTATCCCGGCCTGGACCTGGCCCCGGAGCCCTGCGAGGAGCCTCGGGCTCAGGCCCGGGTTCCCATTCCACGTCTGTGGCCTGGGAACTCAGGGGAAAGGGCAATTAAATTAACGGGGTCACGCAAGGAGGAGGAGGGTGGGAAGGGGATGGCCAAATCCAGAAAGGCCAGATTTCCATTTGCATAATAATTTTGTTAGCAACAATGGGCATCTAGGATATCTATTTAAAGGCTGTAATGTTAATTTAATGGGGAAAAAGCTAATACAATTCCCCCAGAATTTTTCAATTAAATTAATGTGATGGGCTTTAATGGATAGGCTAAGTAGAAAGCGTGAATAGAACAAATATTGCATAAATTATACATACATTTATATAGATGCTGCCCGGATATATAATCTCTCTGCTCCAAGGGTCTGACATATGAGAGGGCCTATGCTTAAATCTGGCAAACAGTTATAACTCTATTTCAATTAAAGTGACCCTTTTATCATCCGAAGGAGGGGAGGGCTCCTCACTCTGGAGCTTCCACTCACCCTTTCCCTTCAACAACACGCCAGAAGATTCGGGTCTTAAAGAAACAGAAGACTCACTGAACAGTCGGCCACCGTCACACACACGTGGCCAAGAAGTCAGTGATAGGAGAAATCCACCAAAGCAAAATCCTGTTCCTCTCTCTGCTCCCTAAAGACATCTCATAGAACAGTAAATAAATGGACTGAGGTTCAAGAACCATTCTCTTTTCTCGAGCAACCACCCATTGACACGTCTCATTCATCAAGTGTTTGTTGAATGCCTGCTAGATGCCGGACCCTGTCATAAATGCTTCTAGGAATGTTCTAGTGTTCTAGTGTAGAATGTTCTAGAGCGATCCCTGCCTCACAAAAAATCCTAAATACATTCAGTTCAGCTCTTTGTGCTTCCACTTCGTCACCTGTAAAATAAAGATGATGCTTGTGGTAGCCATAAGTCAGCGTCCAAGATGGCTCCCACCAATCTCACCACCTGGTGTTCATACCTTCGTGTAGGACCTGCCCACACTGAAGAGGGTAGCCAGCAGGACACTGCAGAAATGGAGGAGTGTGACTGCTAAGGTGAGGTCACAAAAAGCACTGCAGCCTCCTCTTTGCGCCTGCCGGCTCTCTCTCTCTTAATCCCTCTCAGCTCATTTGCTCTGAAGGAAGCTGACCAGCATGTTGTGAGGGAAAGCAAGCAGCCCCATGGGGAGTCCATGTGGGGAGGGACTGAGGCCTCCTGCTATTGGCCAGCATCATCTTGCCGATAGCCAGGTGAGTGAGTCACCTTGGAGCAGATCCTTCTGCCCCAGCCAAGCCTTCAGACGAAACTGTGGCCCCAGCCCACTCTCACCTGCACCCTCACGAGACATCTGGAGTCAGAACCACCTAACTAAGCCATTCTCCGATTCTTGACCCACAGAAACTGGGTGAGATGATAAATGTTTATTGTTGCTTTAAGCTTCTAAGTGTCAGAGTAATTTGTAATACACCCATAAACAGCAGACACAATATTCTCCCTTTCCCGCTGGCCTTAGGTGAAATCACCATGGAGTCAAAGTGGGTTCCCGCTTCAGAGTCCACACTTGCTTCTTGCCCACCTTTGTGCGTCCTGTGCCCTTTTCCTAAGGCCTCACTCTCTGCTCCTTCGCTTAAGCTTTTAGCTGATGCGTAGGCTCAAAGTTTCATGTGACCACTCTCAGAGGTATTGTCATTTTAACTACAGTATTTTGGAAAATCAAAAAGGATTTCAGACCCAAAGAAATGAAGGTCTCCAGGTGAAATCTCGGGGAAGCAGAGAGGCTGTTAAGTGACCGGAGCTCTCAGGGATCCTCCGGCCACACCTCCTGGGGGCCCATGCTATTTACGGAATTCCAGCAGCCCTAACAGAAAGGGCACACAAGTGCTAACACTGACTCATTTCCAGTTTTTAGCATCATCTTGTTGCTACGGGCTATTTTCATAGGCTATGATGGCTCACGAATTGCTGATAGAGAAAATAGAAAGCTAAGTGAAGTTTCCACGATTAAGCTCCAAAATGGACCAGCAGTAAGCACCAGTGAAGTCCTGGTCATGCCAGTCCACGGAGGTGGCTGTGAACTCGCAGGGAGCCCCGGGTTTCAGTCCTGGCTCTGCCGCTTACTGGCTGCATGAGCACGAGCGAGACCTCTCTGAGCCTCATTTCTCTCTATAAAGTGAGGATATTCATGGCTGTCTCACTCGGGTAGGAGGGAGCCTGGCACGTAGGAGGAGCTGAAAGCCCGCTCGCAGCCACTCTTGTAAGGCGCCCCATGGAGACTGTGGCAGAGGCAGCAGGAAATAGACTCTGCTCAGTATCCAGCAAGCTATTTAATTGAACCTCACAAGAGCTGATGCCTAAGGGAGGCGGTGGGTCTGCAGCGCTTGGTGCTGAGCGCCTTCTCTAGCAAGTTGGACTCCAGAGGGCCGCCCAGCGACCAATAACCCCACTGCCCACCAGCACAGGTGGTCCCTCTGGAGTGTTTCCCAAGAAGGTTTCCCTCTGAGACTGACTGCTGAGTTGGCCCCTTTCCCGGGAGGCGTGAGGGCAACAGCAAGGGGAGTAGGAAGCCAGAGCTCCTTGGGGGCAGGGTGCGATGCTCTCCCAGGTGGAATCAACTCCCATGTGAAGTGGAGGCAGGCTAAGAGCTCAAGTCTCCAACGGAAGCACATTTAGGAAAGTCACAGTGGGGCTGCCTCCAGAGCATTGTACGAAGGATGCTTGGGGTCGTGTCCTGGTTTGTACAAGCCAGGGTGAGAGCTGCCTCTCTCCACAGAGCCGGAAGGATGTGACTTGAGGGTTACCCCAGCCGTCTTCACCACCATGCGGGTAAAGTCTGTCTGCAGGAGGAGAGGGGGGGCACACAGCTCCTACTTCTTAACCGTTTCCTTCTCTTTCTGAGCAGACACCTGCACCCTTGTCCTCTGCAGTATGGTTCATCACTGTCCTTGATGATAAACAGCAGAATCAGAATGGAATTTACTAGGCAAATGAGGGTTAACACCCCTGTATTGTAAAAGAAAGTGAGGAGGTCTTGTTACAGGAATCAGATAGCCAGACAATGAGAGAATCCGTGAGCTGTGTTTGCCCTTGATAGGAGCTGCTCTTTGTATAGGAGGCTGTGACTAGACGATGATCTTGATAGCATCTGTCAACCCACCGCTCCACCCATGCATCCATACATCAACTCATCCACTCATCCATTCACCCACCCATGCATCTCCCCATCCGTCAATCCATCAATCTATTGATCCATCTATCCACACATCCACACATCCATTGGTCTATCCACCCACCTATCCATGCATCTCTCCATCCATTCATCCATGCATCCATGCATCCATCCACATATGCATGTATCCATCCACCCATCCATCGTCTATCCACCCACCTATCCATGCATCTCTCCATCCATTCATCCATCCACCCATCTACGCATGCATGCATGCATGCATCCATTTATCCATCCATGCATCCAAGCATCCACTCATCCAATCATTCACTCAGCATAATTTTATGGAGTACTCATCCTTGGCCCTATGAGAGATTCCCAATTCAATGGACACTTATAGACAGCCTACTTCTATGCCTGCTGTGCTAGATGCTCATTTGCAAAGGGGAATAAGCCAGAGTCCCTCAAGGAGTTTACAGTCTGGCTGGGAGTGGAGGATAGAAAAGTAAACGTTCAGTAGAGTAAGGGGAGTCGTCGAGAAACACAGAGAAGACCAAACCATCCATGGTTGAAAGCAGCCCGCCGCAGTGGAAGTGGGGCTGCCCAGAGCCTTTCAGGCTCCTCGCCCAAGCACCGCCGTAAGTGACTGTGTATTTGGTGAGGAGTCAGTGAACGGGGAGGAGAGCTAACTCACCATGGTGGATAAGCGTGTTTCATTTGACCAGCACGACTTGGGGAACCAGTGCTCTCCCCTTCTCAGCCGTCATGGTCCAGGTGGGGCTGACTCCACTCGCCTGCTCCAGGTCTGGCCAAGCAGAGAACCAAACACTCTTGGCTATAAGAATGAGTTCTGGGATGTGGCCATCAAGCCCTCCTTGGGATGTTGGTGGGACCCTGGGCAGACTCTCCTTCGAATGCTGATGGGCCTGGAGTGGCTAGGACCTAAGCTTCCCACCTTGAAGCTAGTGTGTCTGAGAACGATGCCAACACAAGGGAAGCAGGACAGAGACGGGGAGAGAGGGATGACAGCACTGCTGGAGCTTCAGAACCCAGCTGTGCCTCCCCTGATCCATGAGCCAGGAAATCCCTGGTTTACCTTCCACCGTCTGTGGTGGTTTCTATCACATACAACCTGGAGTCCCCAAGAACACACTTGAGAACACTCAGAAGTAAGACCCACATCCGTAGGAGTAGGAATTGCTTTGCCAGGTAGCTCCTCTTGCATGTTCGGAGATAAAGTGGTAGAACGGTGGGTGGGGGATGGGTAGGTGAGTTCATGGCTGCTGTCTTGATCACCAGTCAGTCGCAGCCTCATATACAAAGAGGGGCTCCTATCAAGGAGAGATGGGGCTCACCGACTCTCTCCTCCAGGAGAGAGGTGACCTAGATTTTAGTTTCAGCCCTGCCTCTAATCTGCTGTGTGCTCTTGGGCTAGTGACTGTCCCCTTCTGGGCCGCAGACCCCTCAAATGCAAAGTGAAGGAACTATATGAGATCTGCATTTCCTGAAACATAATCAGTAGAACAGTAGTCTTCTGAAATGAAATGGAAAAAGTATTTGTAGGTGTGTGTGCTTAGGAGTTGTTAGGAATTGAATTGTGTACCCCCACCCCCCGCCCGAAAAAAGATATGTTGAAGTCTTAACTCCCAGTACCTCAGAATGTTTCTTTATTTGGAAATAGAGTAATTGAAATGAGCTAAGTTGAGATGAGGTCATAGTCTAGGAGGGTGGGCCCCTCATCCCACATGACTGGTGTTCTTATAAGAAGAGGCCACATGAAGACAGACGTGCAGCCAGAAGACCTTACGGTGATGAAGCAGAGATCAGAGAGGTGCAGCTAAAAGCCACGGACTTCCAGAAGCCAGGAGGAAGCAAGGATGCGCTCTTCCCTAGAGACTTCAGAGCGCATATAGTCCTGCTGACGCTTAGAGTTCAAGCTCCTGGCCTCTAGAACCGTGAGACGATGGGCGTCTGCTGTTTCAAGCCCCCAGCACATGGTGCTTTGTCACGGTAGCCCTAGGAAGCTAATGAAGGAGTCGAGGACATTTGCTAATTCTGGATGCCACATCCCTCAGAGATCCACCGTGCACACTCTTGCATTAGTCTCTAAAAACTCCTCCAGTAAAGACCCATTTAAATGCATCTAATCCAGCATTTCCACAACCTCTTTGATGGCTCCTACGATCTGATGATCTCTAAGATCGGTTCCAACCGTGACTTCGTGGGCTGCTCTCAACCTAACCATCTCAGAGGAAGAAGCCGCGGCTAGGAAGGGGCCAGGCGGGGCATATGTGCAGGTCTGGTCAAACTTTCATACTTTTTATATATTAATTTTTTAAAGAATACAGGCATACAGTTTAAAAATATTCCAATGGTAAAAAAGCTGTATCGTGAAAATGAATCTGTCTTCCACACCTCTCCCCCAGGCCTGCACGAGGCACAGCTCGGCACTCTCTGATTTATTCTTCCAGAGACAATTCTATGCATGGAGAAGCACATCCAGAGAGATGCTCCTTGTTTGCACAAATGGTAGTCTACCGTATTCATTGTCCACGGTGCTTTTTCTTTAAACTGAACTTATCTTAAAGATTTCTGTATCAGCAGATGCAGATCACGGTTCCTCCATCTTGGCTCTATTGACATCCTAGGCTGCAAAATTCTTTGTTGGGTGGGGACCTGTGCTCTGCATTGTAAGGCGTTTAGCAGCATCCCTGGCCTCTACCCACTAGAGGCCATGAGTATTGCCCCTCCCCCCTCAATCGTGACAACCAAAAATGTCTCCAGACATTGCCGAATGCCCTCTAGGGCGTAAAGTTGCCCTGAGTGTGGATTACTGATATAGATCGAGCTAACTCTTCCGCAGGGCTGTCCAGCGTCCCATTGCATAATTTACTTAACCAAGGCCTTATTGGTGGCCACTTAAGTTGTTTCCAGTCTTTGGTTAGTATAAACAATGTTATAATGAATATCCTTGTACATGTGTCTTTGGCACATAAACATATTTATCTGTAGGATAAATCTGTAGGACATTGTCTTGTTCACTACTCAGTAAATATGGCTTAAGTAAACATACAAGTGGCAGGAAAAGAACAAGAACTGGGAGCTTCCAATTCCTATCTTTTCCACCAAGCGGGGGAAATTCTGCCTTTGGCTGGAGGAAATGAGGCCAATACAGAGACAGCAACAACACCAAGAGGCGGAGTTCTCCCTTTAGCCCCTTGATTCAGTAGTGCCTGAAGCCAGCCTTTCCTGGATTTGCCCATTCTGTGAGCCAATGTATTCTCTTTGTGGCTTCAGCCTGTTGCAGCTGTGGTTTTGTAACCTACAACGTAAAGAAAACTGGGTATCAACAGCATTTCTCCTCCAAGAAGCCTGTCCTGGCCAAACCCTCTTCAGGGCTCCCACAGACCCTGTGCTGTGTGCTCAGCCAAGTCCTTCCTCTGGGAGAGTCACTGTCCCCTCATCGGTCTCCTCACCCCTGTGTCCACAGCACTTGGCCCAGACTGGATGCTCAAAAGGGTCTGTTGAATGAATGAGTGTGAGTACCACACACCTCATGGCCTCAACGCCTCTGCTAAGTGGGGGCTCAACAAACCCATGCAAGGAGCCTTCTGGCAGCAAGAGGATCTTCTTAACTTGACTCCAGGAAGCTCTGCCAAAGGAGCAAAACAACATGCGTTCCAGGGCACGGGGCTGCGCGGGGAGGGCGGGGTTCCTGGTGGGGAGGGGCGGTCTTCCAGGAATCTCCGGCGTCCTGAGCCGCCCGCCAGACGTCACTGGGCAAATGGCCCAACGGCCCCTGAGGTCTCTGACTTGCTTAAACTTTCCACTCACTTCCAGAACAGGTTTGGCTTCACTGGGAACCATCTTGCTTCAGCCAATTACGCCCCACCTGCCACAAACAAAGCAGGCCATTTACGTCGTTAACGTTTATAATGCACTCCCAGCGTCTTGAACAAGAGCCTTGGGGAAAGCACAAACCTTTACAGGACAAGACACTCCTGGAATGGCTTCCAGTCTGTCAAGTGGCCCAAATCCACACCAGTTCACGCAGGAGGAGCCCAAAAGGCCCAGGAGGGAGGAAAGCAATAAGCACGTGTGCACATCTACGTGCCAGGCACGTTCACACTCATCCTATAGTGTTCACTGAGCACCGACTATGTGCCAGGCATGTTCACATTCATTCCACAGTGTTCCATGAACACCTACTGTGTGGCGG